>NW_028270380.1:0-10000 GCF_037043375.1 Chiloscyllium plagiosum | reverse complement strand
ATTGTGCAAACTCTCATCGTGCAGCACGGAAACAGGCCCTTCGGCCCAACCCGTCCATGCTGTCCCAGATATCCTAACCTAACCTAGTCCCATTTGCCAGCCCTTGGCCCACCTCCCTCTAACCCCTTCCTATTCATGTCCCCACCCACCTTTTAAATGCTGTCATTGTACCAGCCCCCACCACTTCCTCTGGCAGCTCATTCCATACACGTACCACCCTCTGGGTGAAAAAGTTGCCCCTGAGGTCTCTTTCATATCTTTCCCCTCTTGCCCTAAACCTATGTCCCTCTAGTTCTGGACTCCCCCACCCCAGGGAAAAGACTTTGTCTATTTACCCTATCCATGCCCCTCATGGTTTTATAAACCTCTATAAGGTCACCCCTCAGCCCCCGACGCTCCAGGGAAAACAGCCCCAGCCTGTTCAGCTTTCCTTCATAACTTAACCCTCCCACACCTGGGCATCCTCCTGATGAATGATAATTAATTATCTGGAGCTAGAGGTGATTTGCTTGGAATGATTAGTAAAGTTTTTCTCAAGTACAGAGTCTCGTGTTGCGTACATTAGCAGCTCAGCGGGGAAGGGACTCGGGGAGATCTTTAACAAATCCTTTAACTAATACAACAACCCTGGGAACAGTGGGGCTTGAATTCAGGTGAACGGCCCCAGTGAGGGGGTAACAGTAAGTTCGGACACCAACATACATTGCTGGAGAAATTCAGCATGTCTGGCAGCATCGGGAGACAGAGAGAGAAAGGGTGGAAATCCACGGTAATTAGAATCGATTACTTACATTGAGGAAAGAGGCCCTTCGGCCCAACAAGTCCACACCGACCCTCTGAAGAGCAACACACCCAGACCCATTCCCCTACATTTACCCCATCACCCAACACAGTGTACAATTTCCCAAGGCTAATCCACTCTAACCTGCACATCCCTGGGCACTATGGGACAATTTCCCATGGCCAGTCCACCCTAACTTGCACATCCCTGGGCACTATGGGACAATTTCCCATGGCCAGTCCACCCTAACTTGCACATCCCTGGGCACTATGGGATAATTTCCCATGGCCAATCCACCCTAACCTGCACATCCCTGGACACTATGGGACAATTTCCCATGGCCAGTCCACCCTAACTTGCACATCCCTGGGCACTATGGGACAATTTCCCATGGCCAGTCCACCCTAACTTGCACATCCCTGGGCACTATGGGACAATTTCCCATGGCCAGTCCACCCTAACTTGCACATCCCTGGGCACTATGGGACAATTTCCCATGGCCAGTCCACCCTAACTTGCACATCCCTGGGCACTATGGGATAATTTCCCATGGCCAATCCACCCTAACCTGCACATCCCTGGACACTATGGGACAATTTCCCATGGCCAATCCACCCTACCCTGCACATCCCTGGGCACTATGGGACAATTCCCCATGGCCAATCCACCCTAACCTGCACATCCCTGGGCACTATGGGACAATTTCCCATGGCCAGTCCACCCTAACTTGCACATCCCTGGGCACTATGGGATAATTCCCCAAGGCCAATCCACCCTAACCTGCACATCCCTGGGCACTATGGGACAATTTCCCATGGCCAATCCACCCTAACCTGTACATCCCTAAGCACTATGGGACATTTCCCATGGCCAATCCATCCTAACCTGCACATCCCTGGGACACTATGGGACAATTTCCCATGGCCAATCCACCCTAACCTGCACATCCCTGGGCACTATGGGACAATTTCCCATGGCCAATCCACGCTAACCTGCACATCCCTGGGTACTATGGGACATTTCCCATGGCCAATCCACCCTAACCTGCACATCCCTGACACTATGGGACAATTTCCCTTGACCAATCCACCCGAACCTGCACATCCCTGGACACTATGGGACAATTTCCCACGGCCAATCCACCCTAACCTGCACATCCCTGGGCACTATGGGACAATTCCCAAAGGCCAATCCACCCTAACCTGCACATCATTGGGCACAATGGGACAATTTCCCATGGCCAATCCCACCCTAACCTGCACATCCCTGGACACTCTGGGACAATTTCCCATGGCCAATCCACCCTAACCTGCACATCCCTGGACACTCTGGGACAATTTCCCATGGCCAATCCACCCTAACCTCCACATCACTGGGCACTATGGGACAATTTTCCAAGCCCAATCCACCCTAACCTGCACATCCCTGGGACACGATGATACAATTTCCCATGGATTGGCCGTGGGAAATTGTCCCATAGTGCCCATGGATGTGCAGGTTAGGGTGGATTGGCCATGGGAAATTGTCCCATAGTGTCCAGGGATGTGCAGGTTCGGGTGGATTGGTCAAGGGAAATTGTCCCATAGTGTCAGGGATGTGCAGGTTAGGGTGGATTGGCCATGGGAAATGTCCCATAGTACCCAGGGATGTGCAGGTTAGCGTGGATTGGCCATGGGAAATTGTCCCATAGTGCCCAGGGATGTGCAGGTTAGGGTGGATTGGCCATGAGAAATTGTCCCAAAGTGCCCAGGGATGTGTAGGTTAGGGTGGATTGGCCATGGGAAATTGTCCCATAGTGTCCCAGGGATGTGCAGGTTAGGGTGGATTGGCCATGGGAAATGTCCCATAGTGCTTAGGGATGTACAGGTTAGGGTGGATTGGCCATGGGAAATTGTCCCATAGTGCCCAGGGATGTGCAGGTTAGGGTGGATTGGCCTTGGGGAATTGTCCCATAGTGCCCAGGGATGTGTAGGTTAGGGTGGATTGGCCATGGGAAATTGTCCCATAGTGTCCCAGGGATGTGCAGGTTAGGGTGGATTGGCCATGGGAAATTGTCTCATAGTGCCCAGGGATGTGCAGGTTAGGGTGGATTGGCCATGGGAAATTGTCTCATAGTGCCCAGGGATGTGCAGGTTAGGGTGGATTGGCCATGGGAAATGTCCCATAGTACCCAGGGATGTGCAGGTTAGGGTGGATTGGCCATGGGAAATTGTCCCAAAGTGCCCAGGGATGTGCAGCTTAGGGTGGATTGGCAATGGGAAATTGTCCCATAGTGTCCAGGGATGTGCAGGTTAGGGTGGATTGGCCATGGGAAATGTCCCATAGTACCCAGGGATGTGCAGGTTAGGGTGGATTGGCCATGGGAAATTGTCCCAAAGTGCCCAGGGATGTGCAGCTTAGGGTGGATTGGCCATGAGAAATTGTCTCATAGTGCCCAGGGATGTGCAGGTTAGGGTGGATTGGCCATGGGAAATGTCCCATAGTACCCAGGGATGTGCAGGTTAGGGTGGATTGGCCATGGGAAATTGTCCCAAAGTGCCCAGGGATGTGCAGCTTAGGGTGGATTGGCAATGGGAAATTGTCCCATAGTGTCCAGGGATGTGCAGGTTAGGGTGGATTGGCCATGGGAAATTGTCCCATAGTGTCCAGGGATGTGCAGGTTAGGGTGGATTGGCCATGGGAAATTGTCCCATAGTGTCCAGGGATGTGCAGGTTAGGGTGGATTAGCCTTGGGGAATTGTTGAAACTTTATTGCTGGAACAGCACAGCAGGTCAGGCAGCATCCAGGGAACAGGAGATTCGACGTTTCGGGCACAGGCCCTTCTTCAGGACAATTTCCCATGGCCATTCCACCCTAACCTACATATCCCTGGGCACTATGGGACAATTTCCCATGGTCAATCCCACCCTAACCTACACATCCCTGGGCACTATGGGACAATTTCCCACGGCCAATCCACCCTAACCTGCACATCCCTGGGCACTATGGGACAATTTCCCATGGCCAATCGACCCTAACCTGCACATCCCTGGGCACTGTGGGACAATTTCCCATGGCCAATCCACCCTAACCTGCACATCCCTGGGCTCTATGGGACAATTTCCCATGGCCAACCCACCCTAACCTGCACATCCCTGGGCACTGTGGGACAATTTCCCATGGCCAATCCACCCTAACCTGCACATCCCTGGGACACTATGGGACAATTTCCCATGGCCAACCCACCCTAACCTGCACATCCCTGGGCACTATGGGACAATTTCCCATGGCCAATCCACCCTAACCTGCACATCCCTGGGCACTATGGGACAATTTCCCATGGCCAATCCACCCTAACCTGCACATCCCTGGGCACTATGGGACAATTTCCCATGGCCAATCCACCCTAACCTGCACATCCCTGGGCACTATGGGACAATTTCCCATGGCCAATCCACCCTAACCTGCACATCCCTGGACACTATGGGACAATTTCCCATGGCCAATCCACCCTAACCTGCACATCCCTGGGCACTATGGGACAATTTCCCATGGCCAATCCACCCTAACCTGCACATCCCTGGACACTATGGGACAATTTCCCATGGCCAACCCACCCTAACCTGCACATCCCTGGGCACTATGGGACAATTTCCCATGGCCAACCCACCCTAACCTGCACATCCCTGGGCACTATGGGACAATTTCCCACGGCCAATCCACCCTAACCTGCACATCTTTGGACTGTGGGAGGAAACCGGAGCACCCGGAGGAAACCCACTCAGACACAGGGGCGAGAACGTGCAAACTCCGCACAGACAGTCGCTCCTGAGCGTGGGATCGAACCCGTGTCCCTGGAACCACCCCCCATTTCTGTCTCCATTTTGTTTCCCACTCATGTCCTGTCCCATACTGAAACAAAGTGAGAGTCAATTGATGCGAAGGCAGGTTAGAGACCCTCCAACAGGACAGCAGTGACCCGGGGATGGCCTTCAAATGAGAGAGAGAGAGAAACAGAGAGAGAGGGAGTGTGTGGGGAGCAGTGCGGGGAATAGAGGTAAAGACCAATGGGACCTCTTGCTGAGATATTTGTAACATCGATAGTCACAGGTGAGGTGCCGGAAGACTGGAGGTTGGCAAACGTGGTGCCACTGTTTAAGAAGGGCGGTAAAGACAAGCCAGGGAACTAAAGACCGGTGAGCCTGACCTCGGTGTTGGGCAAGTTGTTGGAGGGAATCCTGAGGGACAGGATGTACATGTATTTGGAAAGGCAAGGACTGATTAGGGATAGTCAACATGGCTTTGTGCGTGGGAAATCATGTCTCACAAACTTGATTGAGTTTTTTGAAGAAGTAATAAAGATGATTGATGAGGGCAGAGCGGTAGATGTGATCTATATGGACTTCAGTAAGGCGTTCGATAAGGTTCCCCATGGAGTGTTGCTGAACAAAGAGACCTTGGAGTGCAGGTTCATAGCTCCTTGAAAGTGGAGGCGCAGGTAGATAGGATAGTGAAGAAGGTGTTTGGTATGCTTTCCTTTATTTGTCAGAGTATTGAGTACAGGAGTTGGGAGGTCATGTTGCGGCTGTACAGGACATTGGTTAGGCCACTGTTGGAATATTGTGTGCAATTCTGGTCTCCTTCCTATCGGAAAGATGTTGTGAAACTTGAAAGGGTTCAGAAAAGATTTACAAGGATGTTGCCAGGGTTGGAGGGTCTGAGCTACAGGGAGAGGCTGGACAGGCTGGGGCTGTTTTCCCTGGAGCGTCGGAGGCTGAGGGGTGACCTTATAGAGGTTTACAAAATTATGAGGGGCATGGATAGGGTAAATAGGCAAAGTCTTTTCCCTGGGGTGGGGGAATCCAGAGCTAGAGGGGCATAGGTTTAGGGTGAGAGGGGAAAGGGAGCTAAGGGGTAACTTGTTCACCCAGAGGGTGGTACGTGTATGGAATGAGCTGCCAGAGGAAGTGGTGGGGGCTGGTACAATGACAGCATTTAAAAGGTGGGTGGGGACATGAATAGGAAGGGGTTAGAGGGGGATGGGACAGCATGGACGGGTTGGGCCGAAGGGCCTGTTTCCGTGCTGTAAGTCCCTACGCCACGAAGAGAGATGTGTGGAGACGGAGCTAATTCAGGACTCGAGTCTCTCCTGAGGCTGTGACCCTTGACGACTCCACGCGCCACATCTCCCTGCCCTCCCCCCGGCCTGCGGCCGAGTGTCCCCTTGAGCCCGGCCTGAAGGGGGTGCCCTTACCTTGGCCACGTTGTAGAAGTCGCTGTGGGAGGCCACCTGGAGGTCCACAAACTCCTTCTTCTCGTTGACCAAGAGGTGGAGGTGAAATTTGGAGCGCAGGATCTTCAGCCTCTGGCTGCAGTAGGTCCTCCTGCAGGGACAGGGGAGAGAGGAGGGAGAGGTAAGGGTAACAAAGGGGAGGGGGGTCGCGTTTCCCGTCAGCTCGGGGCCTCCCGAGAGCGGGAGAGGTCCCCTCTGCGTTGGGACATGGGACGGTGGGGAGCTGGGGGGGGGGAGGAAACCTGCTCGTACCCAGACGGACCCTTCCCCTTAACGCAGTCCAATAGCATGAGCCCTTCAGGACATTGGGGGGGGGGGGGTTCTGGATAGCTAGACCCTCATTGACCCCCACCCTCATTGGCCCCCACCCTCATTGACCCCCTCCCTCATTGACCCCCCACCCTCATTGGCCCCCACCCTCATTGACCCCCCACCCTCATTGGCCCCCACCCTCATTGACCCCCCACCCTCATTGGCCCCCTCCCTCATTGACCCCCCACCCTCATTGGCCCCCACCCTCATTGGCCCCCTCCCTCATTGACCCCCCACCCTCATTGGCCCCCACCCTCATTGACCCCCTCCCTCATTGACCCCCTACCCTCATTGACCCCCACCCTCATTGACACCCCCTCATTGATCCCCCACCCTCACTTACCCCCACCCTCATTTAAGCCCCCACCCTCATTGAACCCCCACCCTCACTTACCCCCACCCTCATTGACCCCCACCATCATTGGCCCCCACCATCATTGGCCCCCACCCTCATTGACGCCCACACCCTCATTGACCCACACCCTCATTGACCCCCCACCCTCATTGATCCCCCACCCTCATTGACTCCCCCACCCAAACTGACCCCCCACCCTCATTGACCCCCACCCTCACTTACCCCCACCCTCATTGACCCCCACCCTCACTTACCCCCACCCTCATTGATCCCCCACCCTCATTGACTCCCCCACCCAAACTGACCCCCCACCCTCATTGACCCCCACCCTCACTTACCCCCACCCTCATTGACCCCACACCCTCATTGACCCCCCCACCCTCATTGACCCTGCACCCTCATTGACCCCCCCACCCTCACTGACCCCCACCCTCATTGACGCCCCACCCTCACTGACCCCCACCCTCATTGACCCCCCCACCCAAACTGACCCCCCCACCCTCATTGACCCCCACCCTCACTGACCCCCACCCTCACTGACCCCCACCCTCATTGAGCCCCCACCCTCATTGAGTGAGAGGGAGAGGGCTGTCACTGAGGGGGAGGGAGGGAGTGAGTGGAGAGGGGGAGAGTGGGTTAGGAGTGAGCCAGGTTTCTGTGACCCCCCCCCTCCCCCCAGGGCCCCCCCCCCTCCCCGCAGTCCGGATGAGGGGAGGGAGTTACTCACAGTGGCCCATCGGAGATAGTCTCCAGCAGTGTCTTCAGATCCCTGCTGTACTCAGAGTGATCGGGATAACTCAGAGATCCCGGAGTGTATCGCTTCCCCCTGGGATCGATCAGGATCAGGACACCATCCTTCATCTGCAGGGAATACGGCAGATCTCCAGGGATACCCTCCTGGGACAGAGCCTGCTCGGTATTCCCAGGATAGCAGGTAAATACTGGCAGGGGACCGAGGGAGAGAGAGAGAGAGGCAGGAGGGAGGTCACTCACTCAGGATCACCCACACTCCCCTGCACATCCCCCTCCCCCACACTCCCCTCCCTCTCCCCCACACCCCCCCTGCACATCCCCCACCCCCACACTCCCCCTGCACATCCCCCTCCCCCACACTCCCCTCCCTCTCCCCCACACCCCCCCTGCACATCCCCCACCCCCACACCCCCCCTGCACATCCCCCACCCCCACACTCCCCCTGCACATCCCCTCCCCCACACTCCCCTCCCTCTCCCCCACACCCCCCCTGCACATCCCCCACCCCCACACTCCCCCTGCACATCCCCTCCCCCACACTCCCCTCCCTCTCCCCCACACCCCCCCTGCACATCCCCCACCCCCACACCCCCCCTGCACATCCCCCACCCCCACACTCCCCCTGCACATCCCCTCCCCCACACTCCCCTCCCTCTCCCCCACACCCCCCCTGCACATCCCCCACCCCCACACTCCCCCTGCACATCCCCTCCCCCACACTCCCCTCCCTCTCCCCCACACCCCCCCTGCACATCCCCCACCCCCACACTCCCCTCCCTCTCCCCCACACCCCCCCTGCACATCCCCCACCCCCACACTCCCCCTGCACATCCCCCACCCCCACACTCCCCCTGCACATCCCCCTCCCCCACACCCCCCCTGCACATCCCCCACCCCCACACACCCCCTGCACATCCCCCACCCCCACACACCCCCTGCACATCCCCCACCCCCACACTCCCCCTGCACATCCCCCTCCCCCACACCCCCCCTGCACATCCCCCTCCCCCACACCCCCCTGCACATCCCCCACCCCCACACTCCCCCTCCCCCACACCCCCCCTGCACATCCCCCACCCCCACACCCCCCCTGCACATCCCCCACCCCCACACCCCCCCTGCACATCCCCCACCCCCACACCCCCCCCTGCACATCCCCCACCCCCACACCCCCCTGCACATCCCCCACCCCCACACTCCCCCTCCCCCACACACCCCCCTGCACATCCCCCACCCCCACACTCCCCCTGCACATCCCCCTCCCCCACACTCCCCCTACACATCCCCTCCCCCACACTCCCCTCCCCCTCCCCCACACTCCCCCTGCACATTCCCCTCCCCCACAACCCCCCTGCACATCCCCTCCCCCACACTCCCCCTGCACATTCCCCACCCCCCACACTCCCCATGCACATCCCCCTCCCCCACACTCCCCCTGCACATCCCCCTCCCCCAGTCTGCCACTGCACATCCCCCTCCCCTCCCCCACACTCCCCCTGCACATCCCCCTCCTCTCCCCCACACTCCCCCGCACATCCCCCTCCTCTCCCCCACACTCCCCCTGCACATCCCCCTCCCCAACACTCCCCCTGCACATCCCCCTCCTCTCTCCCACACTCCCCCTGCACATCCCCCTCCCCCACACTCCCCCTGCACATCCCCCTCCCCCACACTCCCCCTACACATACCCCTCTCCCACATCCCCCTGCACATCCCCCTCCCCTCCCCCACACTCCCCCTGCACATCCCCCTCCCCTCCCCCACTCTCCCCCTGCACACCCCCCTCCCCTCCCCCCCCATACTCCCCCTGCACATCCCCCTCCCCTCCCCCACACTCCCCCTGCACATCCCCCTCCCCCACTCTCCCCCTGCACATCCCCCTCCCCTCCCCTCCCCCACACTCCCCCTGCATACCCCCCTCCCCCTCCCTCACACTGCCCCTGCACATCCCCCTCCCCTCCCCCACACTCCCCCTGCACATCCCCCTCCCCCACTCTCCCCCTGCACATCCCCCTCCCCTCCCCTCCCCCACACTCCCCCTGCACATCCCCCTCCTCTCCCCCACACTCCCCCTGCACATCCCCCTCCCCCACACTCCCCCTGCACATCCCCCTCCCCTCCCCCACTCTCCCCCTGCACACCCCCCTCCCCTCCCCCCCCATACTCCCCCTGCACATCCCCCTCCCCTCCCCCACACTCCCCCTGCACATCCCCCTCCCCCACTCTCCCCCTGCACATCCCCCTCCCCTCCCCTCCCCCACACTCCCCCTGCATACCCCCCTCCCCCTCCCTCACACTGCCCCTGCACATCCCCCTCCCCTCCCCCACACTCCCCCTGCACATCCCCCTCCCCCACTCTCCCCCTGCACATCCCCCTCCCCTCCCCTCCCCCACACTCCCCCTGCACATCCCCCTCCTCTCCCCCCACACTCCCCCTGCACATCCCCCTCCCCCACACTCCCCCTGCACATCCCCCTCCCCCTCCCTCCCCCCTGTGTCCCGGGGTGGGTGGGGGGCTCTGTGCCC
>NW_028270379.1:42500-112078 GCF_037043375.1 Chiloscyllium plagiosum | reverse complement strand
TTTGCCTGGTGTGTCCAGGAAGGGATTCCTGACTCATTCTGGAGAGAGGCCGACGGGAGGGGACGCCATATTGGATCCGGTGCTCGGCCACGAACCAGGTCATGTGTCAGATCTCTCGGTGGGAGAACATCGTGGTGATGGTGATCACAGCTTCCTGCCCGTTACCGTACCCATGGGGAAGGATAGGAGCAGACGGTGTGGGAAAGTATTTCATTGGGGGGGGGGTTACAATAGTATTCGGCAGAAACTGGGCCACCGAGACTGGCCAGAGATATTCTCAGGGAAATACCCAGGAGAAACGTGGAGGCTCCTGAGGGAGCCCTTGCTGTGAGCGTTGGACAGGTTCATCTCACTGAGGCAAGTGAGGGGACCTTGGGTGACAAGGGGTGTGGAACATCTGCTCAAGAGGAGGATAGAAGCTGGCTGAAGGCTGACGAGGCAACGATCAGACAGAGTGGTAAACGGTATTCCCTTGGTCAAGAAAGGGAATAGGGATAACCTTGGGAATTACAGACCTGTCAGTCTTACGTCTCTGGTGGGTAAAGGATTGGAGAGGATCCTGAGAGACAGGATTTATGATTATTTGGAAAACTGTTGTTTGATTCGAGCAAGTCAGCATGGCTTTGGGAAGGGCAGGTCATACCTCACACACCTTACTGAGTTCTTTGAGGATGTGACAAAACACAGTGATGAGGGTAGAGCAGTGGATGTGGTGTATATGGATTTTAGCGAGGTGTTCAGTAAGGTTCCCCAGGGTAGGCTGATTCAGAAAGGAAGGAGGCTTGGGATCCAGGGAAATCTGGCTGTCTGGATACAGAATGAGCTGGCCCCAGTGAAGACAGAGGGTGGTGGGAGATGGCAAGTATTCAGCCTGGGGCTCGGTGACCAGTGGGTGTTCCACAGGGATCTGTTCTGGGACCTCTGCTCTTTGTGATGTGTATAAATGACTTGGATGA
Organism: Chiloscyllium plagiosum; assembly: GCF_037043375.1. Taxonomy (NCBI): domain Eukaryota; kingdom Metazoa; phylum Chordata; class Chondrichthyes; order Orectolobiformes; family Hemiscylliidae; genus Chiloscyllium; species Chiloscyllium plagiosum. The sequence goes on along the minus strand of NW_028270379.1, from coordinate 111,122 downwards.
GGAAGTGGAAGGTGGGGTGGGGGGGGGTTAGTAAGTTTGCCGATGACACGGAGGTTGGTGGAGTTGTGGATAGTGTGAAGGGCTGTTGTAGGTTCCAACGGGACACTGACAGGACGCAGAGCTGGGCTGGGACGTGGCAGATGGAGTTCAACCTGGAAAAGTGTGAAGTGATTCACTTTGGAAGGTGGGATTTGAATGCAAAATACAGGGATAAAGTGATATTGTGCTCAGTTCTGGTCACCTCATTATAGGAAGGATGTGGAAGGTTTAGAGAGGGTGCAGAGGGGATCTCCCAGGATGCTGCCTGGATTGGAGGGTGTGTCTGATGGGGAAAGGTGGAGGGAGCGAGGGCTTTTCCCACTGGGGTGAAGGAGGGTGAGAGGGGACTTCATAGAGGTCTACAAGATGATGAGAGACAGGGACAGAGTGGATAACCAGAGACCTTTCCCCAGGGTGGGAATGTCTATCACCGGGGGGGGGAGGGGCAGAATGTTAAGGTGATTGGAGGAAGGTTTCGGGGTGATGTCAGAGGGAGGGTCTTTACACAGAGAGTGTGGGGGGGGGGGGGGGTGGGGTGGGTGGGATACACTGTCAGCGAGGGGGGAGGAGAGTCAGAGACATTAGGGACATTTAAGCGACTCGTGGATAGGCCCCTGGATGACATTACAATGAAGGGGATGGAGGTTAGTCTGACCATAGAGAAGGATACAAGGCTGGCACAACACCGAGGGCCGAAGGGCCTGCACTGTGCTGTCCTGTTCCATGTTCCCCTCAGACCTACCTCAATGGTGCTGCGAACGCTGGACGGATCTCTCCCAGAGACACTCGTGGCGATGTCTGAAAGGTTTTGCCCATTGTGTATCCAGGTTAATGTCGCCGGGGGAACGGAGTGGACAGAGCAGGAGATGTTGACAGGATTCCCCGGCCATGTGTAGACTTCCTCTGGGGGGAGCTGGAGCAGTTTGGGAGAATCTGAAAGACAGGATGGGGAGACACTCAGGGAGAGAGAGCAGGGACAGACTGGGGATAGGGACCCGGTCTACACTGGGAGACAGAACACGGTCACAACACACCCACCCAGGGGATGGGAGGGAACACACCATCCAGACAGGACCCTCCGACAGTGCCCACTCCCTCAGCACTGACCCTCCGACAGTGCCCACTCCCTCAGCACTGACCCTCCGACAGTGCCCACTCCCTCAGCACTGACCCTCCGACAGTGCCCACTCCCTCAGCACTGACCCCCCGACAGTGCCCGCTCACTCAGCACTGACCCTCCGACAGTGCCCACTCCCTCAGCACTGACCCTCGGACAGTGCCCACTCCCTCAGCACTGACCCTCCGACAGTGCCCGCTCCCTCAGCACTGACCCTCTGACAGTGCCCACTCCCTCAGCACTGACCCTCCGACAGTGCCCACTCCCTCAGCACTGACCCTCCGACAGTGCCCACTCCCTCAGCACTGACCCTCGGACAGTGCCCACTCCCTCAGCACTGACCCTCCGACAGTGCCCGCTCCCTCAGCACTGACCCTCTGACAGTGCCCACTCCCTCAGCACTGACCCTCCGACAGTGCCCCCTCCCTCAGCACTGAGCCTCCGACAGTGCGGCACTCCCTCAGCACTTACCCTCCGACAGTGCCCCCTCCCTCAGCACTGACTCTCCGACAGTGCCCACTCCCTCAGCACTGACCCTCCGTCAGTGCCCCCTCCCTCAGCACTGACGCTCCGACAGTGCCCCCTCCCTCAGCACTGACCCTCCGACAGTGCCCACTCCCTCAGCAATTACCCTCCGACAGTGCCCACTCCCTCAGCACTGACCCTCCGTCAGTGCCCACTCCCTCAGCACTGACCCTCCATCAGTGTGGCACTCCCTCAGCACTGACCCTCCGACAGTGCGGAACTCCCTCAGCACTGACCCTCCGACAGTGCGGAGCTCCCTCAGCACTGACCCTCCGACAGTGCGGAACTCCCTCAGCACTGACCCTCGGACAGTGCCCTCTCCCTCAGCACAGCCCCTCCGACAGTGCCCGCTCCCTCAGCACTGACCCTCTGACAGTGCCCACTCCCTCAGCACTGACCCTCCGACAGTGCGGCACTCCCTCAGCACTGACCCTCCGACAGTGCGGCACTCCCTCAGCACAGACCCTCCGACAGTGCCCACTCCCTCAGCACTGACCCTCGGACAGTGCCCACTCCCTCAGCACTGACCCTCCGACAGTGCCCGCTCCCTCAGCACTGACCCTCTGACAGTGCCCACTCCCTCAGCACTGACCCTCCGACAGTGCCCCCTCCCTCAGCACTGAGCCTCCGACAGTGCGGCACTCCCTCAGCACTGACCCTCCGACAGTGCCCACTCCCTCAGCACTGATCCTCCGTCAGTGCCCCCTCCCTCAGCACTGACCCTCCGACAGTGCCCACTCCCTCAGCACTGACCCTCCGTCAGTGCCCCCTCCCTCAGCACTGACCCTCCGACAGTGCCCCCTCCCTCAGCACTGACCCTCCGACAGTGCCCACTCCCTCAGCAATTACCCTCCGACAGTGCCCACTCCCTCAGCACTGACCCTCCGTCAGTGCCCACTCCCTCAGCACTGACCCTCCGACAGTGCCCTCTCCCTCAGCACTGACCTTCCGACAGTGCGGCACTCCCTCAGCACTGACCCTCCGACAGTGCCCCCTCCCTCAGCACTGACCCTCCGACAGTGCCCACTCCCTCAGCACTGACCCTCTGTCAGTGCCCCCTCCCTCAGCACTGACCCTCCGACTGTGCCCACTCCCTCAGCACTGACCCTCCATCAGTGCCCACTCCCTCAGCACTGACCATCCGTCAGTGCCCACTCCCTCAGCACTGACCATCCGTCAGTGCCCACTCCCTCAGCACTGACCCTGTGCCTGGAAACGGTGAAATCTTACAATTGACAATGACTCTGGTATTGAGTGATTCCTCTTCATTCCTCTCCATAATCCTCCCGACACACTGATAGACCCCCGCGTCTGACATTCTGATGTTCCTGATGACCAGGGAACCATTTGGCAATTTCTGAAAACGCCCTGTGGAGGGGGGGACAGAAAATTGGATATTAAAATATTTATGGTCAGAGCACCATGCACTGTTCCAGTCTCTGTATCCCTCAGTCAGACCCACACTCGGAGCACCGTGCACAGTTCCAGTCTCCGTATCCCTCAGTCAGACCCACACTCGGAGCACCGTGCACAGTTCCAGTCTCCGTATCCCTCAGTCAGACCCACACTCGGAGCACCGTGCACAGTTCCAGTCTCCGTATCCCTCAGTCAGACCCACACTCGGAGCACCGTGCACAGTTCCAGTCTTCGTATCCCTCAGTCAGACCCACACTCGGAGCACCGTGCACAGTTCCAGTCTCCGTATCCCTCAGTCAGACCCACAATCGGAGCACTGTGCACAGTTCCAGTCTCCGTATCCCTCAGTCAGACCCACACTCGGAGCACCGTGCACAGTTCCAGTCTCCGTATCCCTCAGTCAGACCCACAATCGGAGCACTGTGCACAGTTCCAGTCTCCGTATGCCTCAGTCAGACCCACACTCGGAGCACCGTGCACAGTTCCAGTCTTCGTATCCCTCAGTCAGACCCACACTCGGAGCACCGTGCACAGTTCCAGTCTCCGTATCCCTCAGTCAGACCCACAATCGGAGCACTGAGCACAGTTCCGGTCTCTGTATCCCTCAGTTAGACCCACACTCGGAGCACCGTGCACAGTTCCAGTCTCCGTATCCCTCAGTCAGACCCACACTCGGAGCACCGTGCACAGTTCCAGTCTCCGTATCCCTCAGTCAGACCCACACTCGGAGCACTGTGCACAGTTCCAGTCTCCGTATCCCTCAGTTAGACCCACACTCGGAGCACCGTGCACAGTTCCAGTTTCCGTATCCCTCAGTTAGACCCACACTTGGAGCACCATCCACAGTTCCAGTCTCCGTATCCCTCGGTCAGACCCACACTCGGAGCACCGTGCACAGTTCCAGTCTCCGTATCCCTCAGTCAGACCCACACTCAGAGCACCGTGCACAGTTTCAGTCTCCGTATCCCTCAGTCAGACCCACACTCAGAGCACTGTGCACAGTTCCAGTCTCCGTATCCCTCAGTCAGACCCACACTCAGAGCACCGTGCACAGTTTCGGTCTCCGTATCCCTCAGTCAGTCCCACACTCGGAGCACTGTGCACAGTTCCAGTCTCCTTATCCCTCAGTTAAACTCACACTCGGAGCACCGTGCACAGTTCCAGTCTCCGTATCCCTCAGTCAGACCCACACTCGGAGCACCGTGCACAGTTCCAGTCTCCGTATTCCTCAGTCAGACCCACACTCGGAGCACTGTGTACAGTTCCAGTCTCCGTATCCCTCAGTCAGACCCACACTCGGAGCACCGTGCACAGTTCCAGTCTCCGTATCCCTCAGTCAGACCCACACTCGGAGCACCGTGTACAGTTCCAGTCTCCGTATTCCTCAGTTAGACCCACACTCGGAGCACCGTGCACAGTTCCTGTCTCCGTACCCCTCAGTCAGACCCACACTCGGAGCACCGTGCACAGTTCCAGTCTCTGTATCCCTCAGTCAGACCCACACTCGGAGCACCGTGTACAGTTCCAGTCTCCGTATCCCTCAGTCAGACCCACACTCGGAGCACCGTGTACAGTTCCAGTCTCCGTATCCCTCAGTTAGACCCACACTCGGAGCACTGTGCACAGTTCCAGTCTCCGTATCCCTCAGTCAGACCCACACTCGGAGCACCGTGCACAGTTCCAGTCTCCGTATCCCTCAGTCAGACCCACACTCGGAGCACCGTGCACAGTTCCAGTTTCTGTATCCCTCAGTCAGACCCACACTCGGAGCACTGTGCACAGTTCCAGTCTCCGTATCCCTCAGTCAGACCCACACTCGGAGCACCATGCACAGTTCCAGTCTCTGTATTCCCTCAGTCAGACCCACACTGGGAGCACGGTGCACAGTTCCGGTCTCCGTATCCCTCAGTTAGACCCACACTCGGAGCACCGTGCACAGTTCCAGTCTCCGTATCCCTCAGTTAGACCCACACTCGGAGCACCGTGCACAGTTCCAGTCTCCGTATCCCTCAATTAGACCCATACTGGGAGCACCGTTCCCATGCTGTCCTGGTGGAAGCTTACAGACTGTGAGGGTCTGAGCAAGACATTCCCGAATCACTCACCCTGCGCAGTCTGGAGCACGTCCAACGAATCCCGGATCCAGGTGACTGTGGGCTGAGGGATTCCTGTCACCGTACACCTCAGAACACCATCCGTCCCCTCATCAAACTCCCGAACAGGATCAACGTTGGAAACAGACACATGTGCTGTGGGAGAAAAGGATGGACAGGAACATTTACTGGAGAGGTCACACTGTCACCCCCCTGAGGGAGCAGCTCCCAGCGCTCAGTGAGTGGGAGAAACCATCACTCCCCCTGAACACAGACAGCACTTGGCAGCACAGACTGGAACCCCTGACAGAGAGAAATCACCGCGGTGAACATCACTGAGGGAGGGCCGCAATGTCACAGGGACAGGACTGAGGGAGGGCCGCACTGTCACAGGGTCAGGACTGAGGGAGGGCCGCACTGTCATAGGGTCAGGACTGAGAGAGGGCCGCACTGTCACAGGGACAGGACTGAGGGAGGGAGACACTGTCATAGGGACAGGACTGAGGGAGGGTCGCACTGTCACAGGGTCAGGGCTGAGGGAGGGAGACACTGTCACAGGGACAGGACTGAGGGAGGGCCGCACTGTCATAGGGTCAGGACTGAGGGAGGGCCGCACTGTCACAGAGACAGGACTGAGGGAGGGAGACACTGTCACAGGGACAGGACTGAGGGAGGGAGGCACTGTCACAGGGACAGGACTGAGGGAGGGCCGCACTGTCACAGGGACAGGACTGAGGGAGGGCCGCACTGTCACAGGGACAGGACTGAGGGAGGGAGGCACTGTCACAGGGACAGGACTGAGGGAGGGAGGTACTGTCACAGGGACAGGACTGAGGGAGGGGGGCACTGTCACAGGGACAGGACTGAGGGAGGGCCGCACTGTCACAGGGACAGGACTGAGGGAGGGAGGCACTGTCACAGGGACAGGACTGAGGGAGGGCCGCACTGTCACAGGGACAGGACTGAGGGAGGGCCGCACTGTCACAGGGTCAGGACTGAGAGAGGGCCGCACTGTCACAGGGACAGGACTGAGGGAGGGAGGCACTGTCACAGGGACAGGACTGAGGGAGGGTCGCACTGTCACAGGGTCAGGGCTGAGGGAGGGAGACACTGTCACAGGGACAGGACTGAGGGAGGGCCGCACTGTCATAGGGTCAGGACTGAGGGAGGGCCGCACTGTCACAGAGACAGGACTGAGGGAGGGAGACACTGTCACAGGGACAGGACTGAGGGAGGGAGGCACTGTCACAGGGACAGGACTGAGGGAGGGCCGCACTGTCACAGGGACAGGACTGAGGGAGGGCCGCACTGTCACAGGGACAGGACTGAGGGAGGGAGGCACTGTCACAGGGACAGGACTGAGGGAGGGAGACACTGTCACAGGGACAGGACTGAGGGAGGGCCGCACTGTCACAGGGACAGGACTGAGGGAGGGCCGCACTGTCACAGGCACAGGACTGAGGGAGGGAGGCACTGTCACAGGGACAGGACTGAGGGAGGGAGGCACTGTCACAGGGACAGGACTGAGGGAGGGAGGCATTGTCACAGGGACAAGACTGAGGGAGGGAGACACTGTCACAGGGTCAGGACTGAGGGAGGGAGACACTGTCACAGGGTCAGGACTGAGGGAGGGAGGCACTGTCACAGGGTCAGGACTGAGGGAGGGCCGCACTGTCACAGGGTCAGGACTGAGGGAGGGCCGCACTGTCACAGGGACAGGACTGAGGGAGGACGACACTGTCACAGGGACAGGACTGAGGGAGGGAGACACTGTCACAGAAACAGGACTGAGGGAGGGAGGCACTGTCACAGGGTCAGGACTGAGGGAGGGAGGCACTGTCACAGGGTCAGGATGAGGGAGGGAGGCACTGTCACAGGGTCAGGACTGAGGGAGGGAGGCACTGTCACAGGGTCAGGACTGAGGGAGGGCCGCACTGTCACAGGGGCAGGACTGAGGGAGGGCCGCACTGTCACAGGGACAGGACTGAGGGAGGGAGGGCCGCACTGTCACAGAAACAGGACTGAGGGAGGGAGGCACTGTCACAGGGTCAGGACTGAGGGAGGGAGGCACTGTCACAGGGTCAGGACTGAGGGAGGGAGGCACTGTCACAGGGACAGGACTGAGGGAGGGCCGCACTGTCACAGGGACAGGACAGAGGGAGGGAGGCACTGTCACAGGGACAGGACTGAGGGAGGGCCGCACTGTCACAGGGTCAGGACTGAGGGAGGGAGACACTTTCACAGGGACAGGACTGAGGGAGGGAGGCACTGTCACAGGGACAGGACTGAGGGAGGGAGGCACTGTCACAGGGACAGGACTGAGGGAGGGCCGCACTGTCACAGGGACAGGACTGAGGGAGGGAGGCACTGTCACAGGGACAGGACTGAGGGAGGGAGGCACTGTCACAGGGACAGGACTGAGGGAGGGCCGCACTGTCACAGGGACAGGACTGAGGGAGGGCCGCACTGTCACAGGGACAGGACTGAGGGAGGGAGGCACTGTCACAGGGACAGCACTGAGGGAGGGAGGCACTGTCACAGGGACAGGACTGAGGGAGGGCCGCACTGTCACAGGGTCAGGACTGAGGGAGGGAGACACTGTCACAGGGACAGGACTGAGGGAGGGAGGCACTGTCACAGGGCAGGACTGAGGGAGGGAGGCACTGTCACAGGGTCAGGACTGAGGGAGGGCCGCACTGTCACAGGGAGAGGTCTGAGGGAGGGAGGGACTGTCACAGGGACAGGACTGAGGGAGGGAGGCAGTGTCACAGGGTCAGGACTGAGGGAGGGCCGCACTGTCACAGGGACAGGACTGAGGGAGGGAGGCACTGTCACAGGGTCAGGACTGAGGGAGGGAGACACTGTCACAGGGACAGGACTGAGGGAGGGAGGCACTGTCACAGGGTCAGGACTGAGGGAGGGAGACACTGTCACAGGGACAGGACTGAGGGAGGGCCGCACTGTCACAGGGACAGGACTGAGGGAGGGCCGCACTGTCACAGGGACAGGACTGAGGGAGGGAGGCACTGTCACAGGGACAGGACTGAGGGAGGGCCGCACTGTCACAGGGACAGGACTGAGGGAGGGAGGCACTGTCAGAGGGTCAGGACTGAGGGAGGGCCGCACTGTCACAGGGTCAGGACTGAGGGAGGGCCGCACTGTCACAGGGACAGGACTGAGGGAGGGAGGCACTGTCACAGGGACAGGACTGAGGGAGGGAGGCACTGTCACAGGGTCAGGACTGAGGGAGGGAGGCACTGTCACAGGGACAGGACTGAGGGAGGGATGCACTGTCACAGGGACAGGACTGAGGGAGGGCCGCACTGTCACAGGGTCAGGACTGAGGGAGGGAGGCACTGTCACAGGGACAGGACTGAGGGAGGGAGGCACTGTCACAGGGACAGGACTGAGGGAGGGAGGCACTGTCACAGGGACAGGACTGAGGGAGGGCCGCACTGTCACAGGGACAGGACAGAGGGAGGGCCGCACTGTCACAGGGTCAGGACTGAGGGAGGGAGGCACTGTCACAGGGACAGGACTGAGGGAGGGAGGCACTGTCACAGGGACAGGACTGAGGGACGGAGGCACTGTCACAGGGGCAGGACTGAGGGAGGGCCGCACTGTCACAGGGACAGGACTGAGGGAGGGATGGCCGCACTGTCACAGGGTCAGGACTGAGGGAGGGCCGCACTGTCACAGGGGCAGGACTGAGGGAGGGCCGCACTGTCACAGGGTCAGGACTGAGGGAGGGCCGCACTGTCACAGGGACAGGACTGAGGGAGGGAGGCACTGTCACAGGGACAGGACTGAGGGAGGGAGGCACTGTCACAGGGACAGGACTGAGGGAGGGAGACACTGTCACAGGGACAGGACTGAGGGAGGGAGGCACTGTCACAGGGTCAGGACTGAGGGAGGGAGGCACTGTCACAGGGTCAGGACTGAGGGAGGGAGACACTGTCACAGGGTCAGGACTGAGGGAGGGAGACACTGTCACAGGGACAGGACTGAGGGAGGGAGGCACTGTCACAGGGACAGGACTGAGGGAGGGAGGCACTGTCACAGGGACAGGACTGAGGGAGGGAGGCACTGTCACAGGGACAGGACTGAGGGAGGGAGGCACTGTCACAGGGACAGGACTGAGGGAGGGAGGCACTGTCACAGGGACAGGACTGAGGGAGGGAGGCACTGTCACAGGGTCAGGACTGAGGGAGGGAGACACTGTCACAGGGTCAGGACTGAGGGAGGGAGACACTGTCACAGGGACAGGACTGAGGGAGGGAGGCACTGTCACAGGGACAGGACTGAGGGAGGGAGGCACTGTCACAGGGACAGGACCGAGGGAGGGAGGCACTGTCACAGGGACAGGACTGAGGGAGGGAGGCACTGTCACAGGGACAGGACTGAGGGAGGGCCGCACTGTCACAGGGACAGGACTGAGGGAGGGAGGCACTGTCACAGGGTCAGGACTGAGGGAGGGAGGCACTGTCACAGGGACAGGACTGAGGGAGGGAGGCACTGTCACAGGGACAGGACTGAGGGAGGGAGGCACTGTCACAGGGACAGGACTGAGGGAGGGAGGCACTGTCACAGGGTCAGGACTGAGGGAGGGGGGCACTGTCACAGGGACAGGACTGAGGGAGGGGGGCACTGTCACAGGGACAGGACTGAGGGAGGGAGACACTGTCACAGGGTCAGGACTGAGGGAGGGAGACACTGTCACAGGGACAGGACTGAGGGAGGGCCGCACTGTCACAGGGTCAGGACTGAGGGAGGGAGACACTGTCACAGGGACAGGACTGAGGGAGGGAGACACTGTCACAGGGACAGGACAGAGGGAGGGCCGCACTGTCACAGGGTCAGGACTGAGGGAGGGCCGCACTGTCACAGGGACAGGACTGAGGGAGGGCCGCACTGTCACAGGGTCAGGACTGAGGGAGGGCCGCACTGTCACAGGGTCAGGATTGACGGAGGGAGGCACTGTCACAGGGACAGGACTGAGGGAGGGCCGCACCTTCACAGGGTCAGGACTGAGGGAGGGAGGCACTGTCACAGGGACAGGACTGAGGGAGGGCCGCACTGTCACAGGGTCAGGACTGAGGGAGGGAGGCACTGTCATAGGGTCAGGACTGAGGGAGGGAGGCACTGTCACAGGGACAGGACTGAGGGAGGGAGGCACTGTCACAGGGTCAGGACTGAGGGAGGGAGACACTGTCACAGGGTCAGGACTGAGGGAGGGAGACACTGTCACAGGGACAGGACAGAGGGAGGGCCGCACTGTCACAGGGACAGGACTGAGGGAGGGCCGCACTGTCACAGGGTCAGGATTGACGGAGGGAGACACTGTCACAGGGTCAGGACTGAGGGAGGGAGACACTGTCACAGGGACAGGACCGAGGGAGGGAGGCACTGTCACAGGGTCAGGACTGAGGGAGGGAGGCACTGTCATAGGGTCAGGACTGAGGGAGGGAGGCACTGTCACAGGGACAGGACTGAGGGAGGGAGACACTGTCACAGGGTCAGGACTGAGGGAGGGAGACACTGTCACAGGGACAGGACTGAGGGAGGGAGGCACTGTCACAGGGTCAGGACTGAGGGAGGGAGACACTGTCACAGGGTCAGGACTGAGGGAGGGAGACACTGTCACAGGGTCAGGACTGAGGGAGGGAGGCACTGTCACAGGGACAGGACAGAGGGAGGGCCGCACTGTCACAGGGACAGGACTGAGGGAGGGCCGCACTGTCACAGGGTCAGGATTGACGGAGGGAGACACTGTCACAGGGTCAGGACTGAGGGAGGGCCGCACTGTCACAGGGACAGGACTGAGGGAGGGCGGCACTGTCACAGGGACAGGACTGAGGGAGGGAGGCACTGTCACAGGGTCAGGACTGAGGGAGGGAGACACTGTCACAGGGTCAGGACTGAGGGAGGGAGACACTGTCACAGGGACAGGACTGAGGGAGGGCCGCACTGTCACAGGGACAGGACTGAGGGAGGGCCGCACTGTCACAGGGTCAGGATTGACGGAGGGAGACACTGTCATAGGGTCAGGACTGAGGGAGGGAGGCACTGTCATAGGGACAGGACTGAGGGAGGGAGGCACTGTCACAGGGTCAGGACTGAGGGAGGGAGGCACTGTCACAGGGTCAGGACTGAGAGAGGGCCGCACTGTCACAGGGACAGGACTGAGGGAGGGAGGCACTGTCACAGGGACAGGACTGAGGGAGGGTCGCACTGTCACAGGGTCAGGGCTGAGGGAGGGAGACACTGTCACAGGGACAGGACTGAGGGAGGGCCGCACTGTCATAGGGTCAGGACTGAGGGAGGGCCGCACTGTCACAGAGACAGGACTGAGGGAGGGAGACACTGTCACAGGGACAGGACTGAGGGAGGGAGGCACTGTCACAGGGACAGGACTGAGGGAGGGCCGCACTGTCACAGGGACAGGACTGAGGGAGGGCCGCACTGTCACAGGGACAGGACTGAGGGAGGGAGGCACTGTCACAGGGACAGGACTGAGGGAGGGAGGCACTGTCACAGGGACAGGACTGAGGGAGGGCCGCACTGTCACAGGGACAGGACTGAGGGAGGGCCGCACTGTCACAGGCACAGGATTGAGGGAGGGAGGCACTGTCACAGGGACAGGACTGAGGGAGGGAGGCACTGTCACAGGGACAGGACTGAGGGAGGGAGGCATTGTCACAGGGACAAGACTGAGGGAGGGAGACACTGTCACAGGGTCAGGACTGAGGGAGGGAGGCACTGTCACAGGGTCAGGACTGAGGGAGGGCCGCACTGTCACAGGGTCAGGACTGAGGGAGGGCCGCACTGTCACAGGGTCAGGACTGAGGGAGGGCCGCACTGTCACAGGGACAGGACTGAGGGAGGACGACACTGTCACAGGGACAGGACTGAGGGAGGGAGACACTGTCACAGAAACAGGACTGAGGGAGGGAGGCACTGTCACAGGGTCAGGACTGAGGGAGGGAGGCACTGTCACAGGGTCAGGATGAGGGAGGGAGGCACTGTCACAGGGTCAGGACTGAGGGAGGGAGGCACTGTCACAGGGTCAGGACTGAGGGAGGGCCGCACTGTCACAGGGGCAGGACTGAGGGAGGGCCGCACTGTCACAGGGACAGGACTGAGGGAGGGAGGGCCGCACTGTCACAGAAACAGGACTGAGGGAGGGAGGCACTGTCACAGGGTCAGGACTGAGGGAGGGAGGCACTGTCACAGGGTCAGGACTGAGGGAGGGAGGCACTGTCACAGGGACAGGACTGAGGGAGGGCCGCACTGTCACAGGGACAGGACAGAGGGAGGGAGGCACTGTCACAGGGACAGGACTGAGGGAGGGCCGCACTGTCACAGGGTCAGGACTGAGGGAGGGAGACACTTTCACAGGGACAGGACTGAGGGAGGGAGGCACTGTCACAGGGACAGGACTGAGGGAGGGAGGCACTGTCACAGGGACAGGACTGAGGGAGGGCCGCACTGTCACAGGGACAGGACTGAGGGAGGGAGGCACTGTCACAGGGACAGGACTGAGGGAGGGAGGCACTGTCACAGGGACAGGACTGAGGGAGGGCCGCACTGTCACAGGGACAGGACTGAGGGAGGGCCGCACTGTCACAGGGACAGGACTGAGGGAGGGAGGCACTGTCACAGGGACAGGACTGAGGGAGGGAGGCACTGTCACAGGGACAGGACTGAGGGAGGGCCGCACTGTCACAGGGTCAGGACTGAGGGAGGGAGACACTGTCACAGGGACAGGACTGAGGGAGGGAGGCACTGTCACAGGGCAGGACTGAGGGAGGGAGGCACTGTCACAGGGTCAGGACTGAGGGAGGGCCGCACTGTCACAGGGAGAGGACTGAGGGAGGGAGGGACTGTCACAGGGACAGGACTGAGGGAGGGAGGCAGTGTCACAGGGACAGGACTGAGGGAGGGCCGCACTGTCACAGGGACAGGACTGAGGGAGGGCCGCACTGTCACAGGGACAGGACTGAGGGAGGGAGGCACTGTCACAGGGACAGGACTGAGGGAGGGCCGCACTGTCACAGGGACAGGACTGAGGGAGGGAGGCACTGTCAGAGGGTCAGGACTGAGGGAGGGCCGCACTGTCACAGGGTCAGGACTGAGGGAGGGCCGCACTGTCACAGGGACAGGACTGAGGGAGGGAGGCACTGTCACAGGGACAGGACTGAGGGAGGGAGGCACTGTCACAGGGTCAGGACTGAGGGAGGGAGGCACTGTCACAGGGACAGGACTGAGGGAGGGATGCACTGTCACAGGGACAGGACTGAGGGAGGGCCGCACTGTCACAGGGTCAGGACTGAGGGAGGGAGGCACTGTCACAGGGACAGGACTGAGGGAGGGAGGCACTGTCACAGGGACAGGACTGAGGGAGGGCCGCACTGTCACAGGGACAGGACAGAGGGAGGGCCGCACTGTCACAGGGTCAGGACTGAGGGAGGGAGGCACTGTCACAGGGACAGGACTGAGGGAGGGAGGCACTGTCACAGGGACAGGACTGAGGGACGGAGGCACTGTCACAGGGGCAGGACTGAGGGAGGGCCGCACTGTCACAGGGACAGGACTGAGGGAGGGATGGCCGCACTGTCACAGGGTCAGGACTGAGGGAGGGCCGCACTGTCACAGGGGCAGGACTGAGGGAGGGCCGCACTGTCACAGGGTCAGGACTGAGGGAGGGCCGCACTGTCACAGGGACAGGACTGAGGGAGGGAGGCACTGTCACAGGGACAGGACTGAGGGAGGGAGGCACTGTCACAGGGACAGGACTGAGGGAGGGAGACACTGTCACAGGGACAGGACTGAGGGAGGGAGGCACTGTGACAGGGTCAGGACTGAGGGAGGGAGGCACTGTCACAGGGTCAGGACTGAGGGAGGGAGACACTGTCACAGGGTCAGGACTGAGGGAGGGAGACACTGTCACAGGGACAGGACTGAGGGAGGGAGACACTGTCACAGGGACAGGACTGAGGGAGGGCCGCACTGTCACAGGGACAGGACTGAGGGAGGGCCGCACTGTCACAGGGACAGGACTGAGGGAGGGAGACACTGTCACAGGGACAGGACAGAGGGAGGGCCGCACTGTCACAGGGACAGGACTGAGGGAGGGCCGCACTGTCACAGGGTCAGGATTGACGGAGGGAGACACTGTCACAGGGTCAGGACTGAGGGAGGGAGACACTGTCACAGGGACAGGACCGAGGGAGGGAGGCACTGTCACAGGGTCAGGACCGAGGGAGGGAGGCACTGTCATAGGGTCAGGACTGAGGGAGGGAGGCACTGACACAGGGACAGGACTGAGGGAGGGAGGCACTGTCACAGGGTCAGGACTGAGGGAGGGAGACACTGTCACAGGGTCAGGACTGAGGGAGGGAGGCACTGTCACAGGGTCAGGACTGAGGGAGGGAGACACTGTCACAGGGTCAGGACTGAGGGAGGGAGACACTGTCACAGGGTCAGGACTGAGGGAGGGAGGCACTGTCACAGGGACAGGACAGAGGGAGGGCCGCACTGTCACAGGGACAGGACTGAGGGAGGGCCGCACTGTCACAGGGTCAGGATTGACGGAGGGAGACACTGTCACAGGGTCAGGACTGAGGGAGGGAGGCACTGTCACAGGGACAGGACTGAGGGAGGGAGGCACTGTCACAGGGTCAGGACTGAGGGAGGGAGGCACTGTCACAGGGTCAGGACTGAGAGAGGGCCGCACTGTCACAGGGACAGGACTGAGGGAGGGAGGCACTGTCACAGGGACAGGACTGAGGGAGGGTCGCACTGTCACAGGGTCAGGGCTGAGGGAGGGAGACACTGTCACAGGGACAGGACTGAGGGAGGGCCGCACTGTCATAGGGTCAGGACTGAGGGAGGGCCGCACTGTCACAGAGACAGGACTGAGGGAGGGAGACACTGTCACAGGGACAGGACTGAGGGAGGGAGGCACTGTCACAGGGACAGGACTGAGGGAGGGCCGCACTGTCACAGGGACAGGACTGAGGGAGGGCCGCACTGTCACAGGGACAGGACTGAGGGAGGGAGGCACTGTCACAGGGACAGGACTGAGGGAGGGAGGCACTGTCACAGGGACAGGACTGAGGGAGGGCCGCACTGTCACAGGGACAGGACTGAGGGAGGGCCGCACTGTCACAGGCACAGGACTGAGGGAGGGAGGCACTGTCACAGGGACAGGACTGAGGGAGGGAGGCACTGTCACAGGGACAGGACTGAGGGAGGGAGGCATTGTCACAGGGACAAGACTGAGGGAGGGAGACACTGTCACAGGGTCAGGACTGAGGGAGGGAGGCACTGTCACAGGGTCAGGACTGAGGGAGGACCGCACTGTCACAGGGTCAGGACTGAGGGAGGGCCGCACTGTCACAGGGTCAGGACTGAGGGAGGGCCGCACTGTCACAGGGACAGGACTGAGGGAGGACGACACTGTCACAGGGACAGGACTGAGGGAGGGAGACACTGTCACAGAAACAGGACTGAGGGAGGGAGGCACTGTCACAGGGTCAGGACTGAGGGAGGGAGGCACTGTCACAGGGTCAGGATGAGGGAGGGAGGCACTGTCACAGGGTCAGGACTGAGGGAGGGAGGCACTGTCACAGGGTCAGGACTGAGGGAGGGCCGCACTGTCACAGGGGCAGGACTGAGGGAGGGCCGCACTGTCACAGGGACAGGACTGAGGGAGGGAGGGCCGCACTGTCACAGAAACAGGACTGAGGGAGGGAGGCACTGTCACAGGGTCAGGACTGAGGGAGGGAGGCACTGTCACAGGGTCAGGACTGAGGGAGGGAGGCACTGTCACAGGGACAGGACTGAGGGAGGGCCGCACTGTCACAGGGACAGGACAGAGGGAGGGAGGCACTGTCACAGGGACAGGACTGAGGGAGGGCCGCACTGTCACAGGGTCAGGACTGAGGGAGGGAGACACTTTCACAGGGACAGGACTGAGGGAGGGAGGCACTGTCACAGGGACAGGACTGAGGGAGGGAGGCACTGTCACAGGGACAGGACTGAGGGAGGGCCGCACTGTCACAGGGACAGGACTGAGGGAGGGAGGCACTGTCACAGGGACAGGACTGAGGGAGGGAGGCACTGTCACAGGGACAGGACTGAGGGAGGGCCGCACTGTCACAGGGACAGGACTGAGGGAGGGCCGCACTGTCACAGGGACAGGACTGAGGGAGGGAGGCACTGTCACAGGGACAGGACTGAGGGAGGGAGGCACTGTCACAGGGACAGGACTGAGGGAGGGCCGCACTGTCACAGGGTCAGGACTGAGGGAGGGAGACACTGTCACAGGGACAGGACTGAGGGAGGGAGGCACTGTCACAGGGCAGGACTGAGGGAGGGAGGCACTGTCACAGGGTCAGGACTGAGGGAGGGCCGCACTGTCACAGGGAGAGGACTGAGGGAGGGAGGGACTGTCACAGGGACAGGACTGAGGGAGGGAGGCAGTGTCACAGGGACAGGACTGAGGGAGGGCCGCACTGTCACAGGGACAGGACTGAGGGAGGGCCGCACTGTCACAGGGACAGGACTGAGGGAGGGAGGCACTGTCACAGGGACAGGACTGAGGGAGGGCCGCACTGTCACAGGGACAGGACTGAGGGAGGGAGGCACTGTCAGAGGGTCAGGACTGAGGGAGGGCCGCACTGTCACAGGGTCAGGACTGAGGGAGGGCCGCACTGTCACAGGGACAGGACTGAGGGAGGGAGGCACTGTCACAGGGACAGGACTGAGGGAGGGAGGCACTGTCACAGGGTCAGGACTGAGGGAGGGAGGCACTGTCACAGGGACAGGACTGAGGGAGGGATGCACTGTCACAGGGACAGGACTGAGGGAGGGCCGCACTGTCACAGGGTCAGGACTGAGGGAGGGAGGCACTGTCACAGGGACAGGACTGAGGGAGGGAGGCACTGTCACAGGGACAGGACTGAGGGAGGGAGGCACTGTCACAGGGACAGGACTGAGGGAGGGCCGCACTGTCACAGGGACAGGACAGAGGGAGGGCCGCACTGTCACAGGGTCAGGACTGAGGGAGGGAGGCACTGTCACAGGGACAGGACTGAGGGAGGGAGGCACTGTCACAGGGACAGGACTGAGGGACGGAGGCACTGTCACAGGGGCAGGACTGAGGGAGGGCCGCACTGTCACAGGGACAGGACTGAGGGAGGGATGGCCGCACTGTCACAGGGTCAGGACTGAGGGAGGGCCGCACTGTCACAGGGGCAGGACTGAGGGAGGGCCGCACTGTCACAGGGTCAGGACTGAGGGAGGGCCGCACTGTCACAGGGACAGGACTGAGGGAGGGAGGCACTGTCACAGGGACAGGACTGAGGGAGGGAGGCACTGTCACAGGGACAGGACTGAGGGAGGGAGACACTGTCACAGGGACAGGACTGAGGGAGGGAGGCACTGTCACAGGGTCAGGACTGAGGGAGGGAGGCACTGTCACAGGGTCAGGACTGAGGGAGGGAGACACTGTCACAGGGTCAGGACTGAGGGAGGGAGACACTGTCACAGGGACAGGACTGAGGGAGGGAGGCACTGTCACAGGGACAGGACTGAGGGAGGGAGGCACTGTCACAGGGACAGGACTGAGGGAGGGAGGCACTGTCACAGGGACAGGACTGAGGGAGGGAGGCACTGTCACAGGGTCAGGACTGAGGGAGGGAGACACTGTCACAGGGTCAGGACTGAGGGAGGGAGACACTGTCACAGGGACAGGACTGAGGGAGGGAGGCACTGTCACAGGGACAGGACTGAGGGAGGGAGGCACTGTCACAGGGACAGGACTGAGGGAGGGAGGCACTGTCACAGGGACAGGACTGAGGGAGGGAGGCACTGTCACAGGGTCAGGACTGAGGGAGGGGGGCACTGTCACAGGGACAGGACTGAGGGAGGGGGGCACTGTCACAGGGACAGGACTGAGGGAGGGAGACACTGTCACAGGGTCAGGACTGAGGGAGGGAGACACTGTCACAGGGACAGGACTGAGGGAGGGCCGCACTGTCACAGGGTCAGGACTGAGGGAGGGAGACACTGTCACAGGGACAGGACTGAGGGAGGGAGACACTGTCACAGGGACAGGACTGAGGGAGGGCCGCACTGTCACAGGGTCAGGACTGAGGGAGGGCCGCACTGTCACAGGGACAGGACTGAGGGAGGGCCGCACTGTCACAGGGTCAGGACTGAGGGAGGGCCGCACTGTCACAGGGTCAGGATTGACGGAGGGAGGCACTGTCACAGGGACAGGACTGAGGGAGGGCCGCACCTTCACAGGGTCAGGACTGAGGGAGGGAGGCACTGTCACAGGGACAGGACTGAGGGAGGGCCGCACTGTCACAGGGTCAGGACTGAGGGAGGGAGGCACTGTCACAGGGACAGGACTGAGGGAGGGCCGCACTGTCACAGGGACAGGACTGAGGGAGGGCCGCACTGTCACAGGGACAGGACTGAGGGAGGGAGGCACTGTCGCAGGGTCAGGACTGAGGGAAGGAGACACTGTCACAGGGTCAGGACTGAGGGAGGGAGACACTGTCACAGGGACAGGACTGAGGGAGGGAGGCACTGTCACAGGGACAGGACTGAGGGAGGGAGGCACTGTCACAGGGACAGGACTGAGGGAGGGAGACACTGTCACAGGGTCAGGACTGAGGGAGGGAGACACTGTCACAGGGACAGGACTGAGGGAGGGAGGCACTGTCACAGGGACAGGACTGAGGGAGGGAGGCACTGTCACAGGGACAGGACTGAGGGAGGGAGGCACTGTCACAGGGACAGGACTGAGGGAGGGAGGCACTGTCACAGGGTCAGGACTGAGGGAGGGAGACACTGTCACAGGGTCAGGACTGAGGGAGGGAGACACTGTCACAGGGACAGGACTGAGGGAGGGAGGCACTGTCACAGGGACAGGACTGAGGGAGGGAGGCACTGTCACAGGGTCAGGACTGAGGGAGGGAGGCACTGTCACAGGGTCAGGACTGAGGGAGGGAGGCACTGTCACAGGGACAGGACTGAGGGAGGGAGGCACTGTCACAGGGACAGGACTGAGGGAGGGCCGCACTGTCACAGGGTCAGGACTGAGGGAGGGAGGCACTGTCACAGGGACAGGACTGAGGGAGGGAGGCACTGTCACAGGGTCAGGACTGAGGGAGGGAGGCACTGTCACAGGGTCAGGACTGAGGGAGGGAGGCACTGTCACAGGGACAGGACTGAGGGAGGGAGGCACTGTCACAGGGTCAGGACTGAGGGAGGGAGACACTGTCACAGGGTCAGGACTGAGGGAGGGAGACACTGTCACAGGGACAGGACAGAGGGAGGGCCGCACTGTCACAGGGACAGGACTGAGGGAGGGCCGCACTGTCACAGGGTCAGGATTGACGGAGGGAGACACTGTCACAGGGTCAGGACTGAGGGAGGGCCGCACTGTCATAGGGTCAGGACTGAGGGAGGGAGGCACTGTCACAGGGACAGGACTGAGGGAGGGAGGCACTGTCACAGGGTCAGGACTGAGGGAGGGAGACACTGTCACATGGTCAGGACTGAGGGAGGGAGACACTGTCACAGGGACAGGACAGAGGGAGGGAGGCACTGTCACAGGGTCAGGACTGAGGGAGGGAGACACTGTCACAGGGTCAGGACTGAGGGAGGGAGACACTGTCACAGGGTCAGGACTGAGGGAGGGAGGCACTGTCACAGGGACAGGACAGAGGGAGGGCCGCACTGTCACAGGGACAGGACTGAGGGAGGGCCGCACTGTCACAGGGACAGGACTGAGGGAGGGAGGCACTGTCACAGGGTCAGGACTGAGGGAGGGAGACACTGTCACAGGGTCAGGACTGAGGGAGGGAGACACTGTCACAGGGACAGGACTGAGGGAGGGCCGCACTGTCACAGGGACAGGACTGAGGGAGGGCCGCACTGTCACAGGGTCAGGATTGACGGAGGGAGACACTGTCACAGGGTCAGGACTGAGGGAGGGAGGCACTGTCATAGGGTCAGGACTGAGGGAGGGAGGCACTGTCACAGGGACAGGACTGAGGGAGGGAGGCACTGTCACAGGGTCAGGACTGAGGGAGGGAGGCACTGTCACAGGGTCAGGACTGAGAGAGGGCCGCACTGTCACAGGGACAGGACTGAGGGAGGGAGGCACTGTCATAGGGTCAGGACTGAGGGAGGGCCGCACTGTCACAGAGACAGGACTGAGGGAGGGAGACACTGTCACAGGGACAGGACTGAGGGAGGGAGGCACTGTCACAGGGACAGGACTGAGGGAGGGCCGCACTGTCACAGGGACAGGACTGAGGGAGGGCCGCACTGTCACAGGGACAGGACTGAGGGAGGGAGGCACTGTCACAGGGACAGGACTGAGGGAGGGAGGCACTGTCACAGGGACAGGACTGAGGGAGGGCCGCACTGTCACAGGGACAGGACTGAGGGAGGGCCGCACTGTCACAGGCACAGGACTGAGGGAGGGAGGCACTGTCACAGGGACAGGACTGAGGGAGGGAGGCACTGTCACAGGGACAGGACTGAGGGAGGGAGGCATTGTCACAGGGACAAGACTGAGGGAGGGAGACACTGTCACAGGGTCAGGACTGAGGGAGGGAGACACTGTCACAGGGTCAGGACTGAGGGAGGGAGGCACTGTCACAGGGTCAGGACTGAGGGAGGGCCGCACTGTCACAGGGTCAGGACTGAGGGAGTGCCGCACTGTCACAGGGTCAGGACTGAGGGAGGGCCGCACTGTCACAGGGACAGGACTGAGGGAGGACGACACTGTCACAGGGAAAGGACTGAGGGAGGGAGACACTGTCACCGAAACAGGACTGAGGGAGGGAGGCACTGTCACAGGGTCAGGATGAGGGAGGGAGGCACTGTCACAGGGTCAGGACTGAGGGAGGGAGGCACTGTCACAGGGTCAGGACTGAGGGAGGGCCGCACTGTCACAGGGGCAGGACTGAGGGAGGGCCGCACTGTCACAGGGACAGGACTGAGGGAGGGAGGGCCGCACTGTCACAGAAACAGGACTGAGGGAGGGAGGCACTGTCACAGGGTCAGGACTGAGGGAGGGAGGCACTGTCACAGGGTCAGGACTGAGGGAGGGAGGCACTGTCACAGGGACAGGACTGAGGGAGGGCCGCACTGTCACAGGGACAGGACAGAGGGAGGGAGGCACTGTCACAGGGACAGGACTGAGGGAGGGCCGCACTGTCACAGGGTCAGGACTGAGGGAGGGAGACACTTTCACAGGGACAGGACTGAGGGAGGGAGGCACTGTCACAGGGACAGGACTGAGGGAGGGAGGCACTGTCACAGGGACAGGACTGAGGGAGGGCCGCACTGTCACAGGGACAGGACTGAGGGAGGGAGGCACTGTCACAGGGACAGGACTGAGGGAGGGAGGCACTGTCACAGGGACAGGACTGAGGGAGGGCCGCACTGTCACAGGGACAGGACTGAGGGAGGGCCGCACTGTCACAGGGACAGGACTGAGGGAGGGAGGCACTGTCACAGGGACAGGACTGAGGGAGGGAGGCACTGTCACAGGGACAGGACTGAGGGAGGGCCGCACTGTCACAGGGTCAGGACTGAGGGAGGGAGACACTGTCACAGGGACAGGACTGAGGGAGGGAGGCACTGTCACAGGGCAGGACTGAGGGAGGGAGGCACTGTCACAGGGTCAGGACTGAGGGAGGGCCGCACTGTCACAGGGAGAGGACTGAGGGAGGGAGGGACTGTCACAGGGACAGGACTGAGGGAGGGAGGCAGTGTCACAGGGACAGGACTGAGGGAGGGCCGCACTGTCACAGGGACAGGACTGAGGGAGGGCCGCACTGTCACAGGGACAGGACTGAGGGAGGGAGGCACTGTCACAGGGACAGGACTGAGGGAGGGCCGCACTGTCACAGGGACAGGACTGAGGGAGGGAGGCACTGTCAGAGGGTCAGGACTGAGGGAGGGCCGCACTGTCACAGGGTCAGGACTGAGGGAGGGCCGCACTGTCACAGGGACAGGACTGAGGGAGGGAGGCACTGTCACAGGGACAGGACTGAGGGAGGGATGCACTGTCACAGGGACAGGACTGAGGGAGGGCCGCACTGTCACAGGGTCAGGACTGAGGGAGGGAGGCACTGTCACAGGGACAGGACTGAGGGAGGGAGGCACTGTCACAGGGACAGGACTGAGGGAGGGCCGCACTGTCACAGGGACAGGACAGAGGGAGGGCCGCACTGTCACAGGGTCAGGACTGAGGGAGGGAGGCACTGTCACAGGGACAGGACTGAGGGAGGGAGGCACTGTCACAGGGACAGGACTGAGGGACGGAGGCACTGTCACAGGGGCAGGACTGAGGGAGGGCCGCACTGTCACAGGGACAGGACTGAGGGAGGGATGGCCGCACTGTCACAGGGTCAGGACTGAGGGAGGGCCGCACTGTCACAGGGGCAGGACTGAGGGAGGGCCGCACTGTCACAGGGTCAGGACTGAGGGAGGGCCGCACTGTCACAGGGACAGGACTGAGGGAGGGAGGCACTGTCACAGGGACAGGACTGAGGGAGGGAGACACTGTCACAGGGACAGGACTGAGGGAGGGAGGCACTGTCACAGGGTCAGGACTGAGGGAGGGAGGCACTGTCACAGGGACAGGACTGAGGGAG
The DNA here is from genome assembly GCF_037043375.1 of Chiloscyllium plagiosum. NCBI lineage: Eukaryota > Metazoa > Chordata > Chondrichthyes > Orectolobiformes > Hemiscylliidae > Chiloscyllium > Chiloscyllium plagiosum. The sequence goes on along the minus strand of NW_028270379.1, from coordinate 88,239 downwards.
GGGGGCACTGTCACAGGGACAGGACTGAGGGAGGGCCGCACTGTCACAGGGGCAGGACTGAGGGAGGGCCGCACTGTCACAGGGTCAGGACTGAGGGAGGGAGGCACTGTCACAGGGACAGGACTGAGGGAGGGAGGCACTGTCACAGGGACAGGACTGAGGGAGGGAGACACTGTCACAGGGACAGGACTGAGGGTGGGAGGCACTGTCACAGGGTCAGGACTGAGGGAGGGAGGCACTGTCACAGGGTCAGGACTGAGGGAGGGAGACACTGTCACAGGGACAGGACTGAGGGAGGGAGGCACTGTCACAGGGACAGGACTGAGGGAGGGAGGCACTGTCACAGGGACAGGACTGAGGGAGGGAGGCACTGTCACAGGGACAGGACTGAGGGAGGGAGGCACTGTCACAGGGTCAGGACTGAGGGAGGGAGACACTGTCACAGGGTCAGGACTGAGGGAGGGAGACACTGTCACAGGGACAGGACTGAGGGAGGGAGGCACTGTCACAGGGACAGGACTGAGGGAGGGAGGCACTGTCACAGGGACAGGACTGAGGGAGGGAGGCACTGTCACAGGGACAGGACTGAGGGAGGGAGGCACTGTCACAGGGACAGGACTGAGGGAGGGAGGCACTGTCACAGGGTCAGGACTGAGGGAGGGAGACACTGTCACAGGGTCAGGACTGAGGGAGGGAGACACTGTAACAGGGACAGGACTGAGTGAGGGAGGCACTGTCACAGGGACAGGACTGAGGGAGGGAGGCACTGTCACAGGGACAGGACTGAGGGAGGGAGGCACTGTCACAGGGACAGGACTGAGGGAGGGAGGCACTGTCACAGGGTCAGGACTGAGGGAGGGGGGCACTGTCACAGGGACAGGACTGAGGGAGGGGGGCACTGTCACAGGGACAGGACTGAGGGAGGGAGACACTGTCACAGGGTCAGGACTGAGGGAGGGAGACACTGTCACAGGGACAGGACTGAGGGAGGGCCGCACTGTCACAGGGTCAGGACTGAGGGAGGGAGACACTGTCACAGGGACAGGACTGAGGGAGGGAGACACTGTCACAGGGACAGGACAGAGGGAGGGCCGCACTGTCACAGGGTCAGGACTGAGGGAGGGCCGCACTGTCACAGGGACAGGACTGAGGGAGGGCCGCACTGTCACAGGGTCAGGACTGAGGGAGGGCCGCACTGTCACAGGGTCAGGATTGACGGAGGGAGGCACTGTCACAGGGACAGGACTGAGGGAGGGCCGCACCTTCACAGGGTCAGGACTGAGGGAGGGAGGCACTGTCACAGGGACAGGACTGAGGGAGGGCCGCACTGTCACAGGGTCAGGACTGAGGGAGGGAGGCACTGTCACAGGGTCAGGACTGAGGGAGGGAGGCACTGTCACAGGGACAGGACTGAGGGAGGGAGGCACTGTCACAGGGTCAGGACTGAGGGAGGGAGACACTGTCACAGGGACAGGACTGAGGGAGGGCCGCACTGTCACAGGGTCAGGATTGACGGAGGGAGACACTGTCACAGGGTCAGGACTGAGGGAGGGCCGCACTGTCATAGGGTCAGGACTGAGGGAGGGAGGCACTGTCACAGGGACAGGACTGAGGGAGGGAGGCACTGTCACAGGGTCAGGACTGAGGGAGGGAGACACTGTCACAGGGTCAGGACTGAGGGAGGGAGACACTGTCACAGGGACAGGACAGAGGGAGGGAGGCACTGTCACAGGGACAGGACTGAGGGAGGGAGACACTGTCACAGGGTCAGGACTGAGGGAGGGAGGCACTGTCACAGGGTCAGGACTGAGGGAGGGAGACACTGTCACAGGGTCAGGACTGAGGGAGGGCGGCACTCTCACAGGGACAGGACTGAGGGAGGGCCGCACTGTCACAGGGACAGGACTGAGGGAGGGAGACACTGTCACAGGGACAGGACAGAGGGAGGGAGGCACTGTCACAGGGTCAGGACTGAGGGAGGGAGACACTGTCACAGGGTCAGGACTGAGGGAGGGAGGCACTGTCACAGGGTCAGGACTGAGGGAGGGAGACACTGTCACAGGGTCAGGACTGAGGGAGGGAGACACTGTCACAGGGACAGGACAGAGGGAGGGAGGCACTGTCACAGGGTCAGGACTGAGGGAGGGAGACACTGTCACAGGGTCAGGACTGAGGGAGGGAGGCACTGTCACAGGGACAGGACAGAGGGAGGGCCGCACTGTCACAGGGACAGGACTGAGGGAGGGCCGCACTGTCACAGGGTCAGGATTGACGGAGGGAGACACTGTCACAGGGTCAGGACTGAGGGAGGGAGGCACTGTCACAGGGACAGGACTGAGGGAGGGCGGCACTGTCACAGGGACAGGACTGAGGGAGGGAGGCACTGTCACAGGGTCAGGACTGAGGGAGGGAGACACTGTCACAGGGTCAGGACTGAGGGAGGGAGACACTGTCACAGGGACAGGACAGAGGGAGGGCCGCACTGTCACAGGGACAGGACTGAGGGAGGGCCGCACTGTCACAGGGTCAGGATTGACGGAGGGAGACACTGTCACAGGGACAGGACTGAGGGAGGGAGGCACTGTCACAGGGTCAGGACTGAGGGAGGGAGGCACTGTCACAGGGACAGGACAGAGGGAGGGCCGCACTGTCACAGGGACAGGACTGAGGGTGGGCCGCACTGTCACAGGGTCAGGATTGACGGAGGGAGACACTGTCACAGGGTCAGGACTGAGGGAGGGCCGCACTGTCACAGGGACAGGACTGAGGGAGGGCGGCACTGTCACAGGGACAGGACTGAGGGAGGGCCGCACTGTCACAGGGTCAGGACTGAGGGAGGGAGGCACTGACACAGGGACAGGACTGAGGGAGGGAGGCACTGTCACAGGGACAGGACTGAGGGAGGGAGACACTGTCACAGGGACAGGACAGAGGGAGGGCCGCACTGTCACAGGGTCAGGACTGAGGGAGGGCCGCACTGTCACAGGGACAGGACTGAGGGAGGGCCGCACTGTCACAGGGTCAGGACTGAGGGAGGGCCGCACTGTCACAGGGTCAGGATTGACGGAGGGAGGCACTGTCACAGGGACAGGACTGAGGGAGGGCCGCACCTTCACAGGGTCAGGACAGAGGGAGGGAGGCACTGTCACAGGGACAGGACTGAGGGAGGGCCGCACTGTCACAGGGTCAGGACTGAGGGAGGGAGGCACTGTCATAGGGTCAGGACTGAGGGAGGGAGGCACTGTCACAGGGACAGGACTGAGGGAGGGAGGCACTGTCACAGGGTCAGGACTGAGGGAGGGAGACACTGTCACAGGGTCAGGACTGAGGGAGGGAGACACTGTCACAGGGACAGGACAGAGGGAGGGCCGCACTGTCACAGGGACAGGACTGAGGGAGGGCCGCACTGTCACAGGGTCAGGATTGACGGAGGGAGACACTGTCACAGGGTCAGGACTGAGGGAGGGCCGCACTGTCACAGGGACAGGACTGAGGGAGGGCGGCACTGTCACAGGGACAGGACTGAGGGAGGGCCGCACTGTCACAGGGTCAGGACTGAGGGAGGGAGGCACTGACACAGGGACAGGACTGAGGGAGGGAGGCACTGTCACAGGGACAGGACTGAGGGAGGGAGGCACTGACACAGGGACAGGACTGAGGGAGGGAGGCACTGTCACAGGGACAGGACTGAGGGAGGGAGGCACTGTCACAGGGTCAGGACTGAGGGAGGGAGACACTGTCACAGGGACAGGACTGAGGGAGGGAGGCACTGTCACAGGGACAGGACTGAGGGAGGGAGACACTGTCACAGGGACAGGACTGAGGGAGGGCCGCACTGTCACAGGGACAGGACTGAGGGAGGGCCGCACTGTCACAGAGACAGGACTGAGGGAGGGAGGCACTGTCACAGGGACAGGACTGAGGGAGGGAGACAGTGTCACAGGGACAGGACTGAGGGAGGGCCGCACTGTCACAGGGACAGGACTGAGGGAGGGAGGCACTGTCACAGGGTCAGGACTGAGGGAGGGAGACACTGTCACAGGGTCAGGACTGAGGGAGGGCCGCACTGTCACAGGGTCAGGACTGAGGGAGGGAGACACTGTCACAGGGTCAGGACTGAGGGAGGGCCGCACTGTCACAGGGTCAGGATTGACGGAGGGAGGCACTGTCACAGGGACAGGACTGAGGGAGGGAGGCACTGTCACAGGGACAGGACTGAGGGAGGGAGGCACTGTCACAGGGTCAGGACTGAGGGAGGGAGGCACTGTCACAGGGTCAGGACTGAGGGAGGGGGGCACTGTCACAGGGACAGGACTGAGGGAGGGGGGCACTGTCACAGGGACAGGACTGAGGGAGGGAGACACTGTCACAGGGTCAGGACAGAGGGAGGGAGGCACTGTCACAGGGACAGGACTGAGGGAGGGCCGCACTGTCACAGGGTCAGGATTGACGGAGGGAGACACTGTCACAGGGTCAGGACTGAGGGAGGGCCGCACTGTCACAGGGACAGGACTGAGGGAGGGCGGCACTGTCACAGGGTCAGGACTGAGGGAGGGCCGCACTGTCACAGGGTCAGGACTGAGGGAGGGAGGCACTGACACAGGGACAGGACTGAGGGAGGGAGGCACTGTCACAGGGACAGGACTGAGGGAGGGAGGCACTGACACAGGGACAGGACTGAGGGAGGGAGGCACTGTCACAGGGACAGGACTGAGGGAGGGAGGCACTGTCACAGGGTCAGGACTGAGGGAGGGAGACACTGTCACAGGGACAGGACTGAGGGAGGGAGGCACTGTCACAGGGACAGGACTGAGGGAGGGAGACACTGTCACAGGGACAGGACTGAGGGAGGGCCGCACTGTCACAGGGACAGGACTGAGGGAGGGCCGCACTGTCACAGAGACAGGACTGAGGGAGGGAGGCACTGTCACAGGGACAGGACTGAGGGAGGGAGACAGTGTCACAGGGACAGGACTGAGGGAGGGCCGCACTGTCACAGGGACAGGACTGAGGGAGGGAGGCACTGTCACAGGGTCAGGCCTGAGGGAGGGAGACACTGTCACAGGGTCAGGACTGAGGGAGGGCCGCACTGTCACAGGGTCAGGACTGAGGGAGGGAGGCACTGTCACAGGGACAGGACTGAGGGAGGGAGGCACTGTCACAGGGTCAGGACTGAGGGAGGGAGACACTGTCACAGGGTCAGGACTGAGGGAGGGCCGCACTGTCACAGGGTCAGGATTGACGGAGGGAGGCACTGTCACAGGGACAGGACTGAGGGAGGGCCGCACCTTCACAGGGTCAGGACTGAGGGAGGGAGGCACTGTCACAGGGACAGGACTGAGGGAGGGCCGCACTGTCACAGGGTCAGGACTGAGGGAGGGAGGCACTGTCATAGGGTCAGGACTGAGGGAGGGAGGCACTGTCACAGGGACAGGACTGAGGGAGGGAGGCACTGTCACAGGGTCAGGACTGAGGGAGGGAGACACTGTCACAGGGTCAGGACTGAGGGAGGGAGACACTGTCACAGGGACAGGACTGAGGGAGGGAGGCACTGTCACAGGGACAGGACTGAGGGAGGGAGACACTGTCACAGGGACAGGACTGAGGGAGGGAGACACTGTCACAGGGACAGGACTGAGGGAGGGAGGCACTGTCACAGGGACAGGACTGAGGGAGGGAGGCACTGTCACAGGGTCAGGACTGAGGGAGGGGGGCACTGTCACAGGGACAGGACTGAGGGAGGGGGGCACTGTCACAGGGACAGGACTGAGGGAGGGCCGCACTGTCACAGGGTCAGGACAGAGGGAGGGAGGCACTGTCACAGGGACAGGACTGAGGGAGGGCCGCACTGTCACAGGGTCAGGATTGACGGAGGGAGACACTGTCACAGGGTCAGGACTGAGGGAGGGCCGCACTGTCACAGGGACAGGACTGAGGGAGGGCGGCACTGTCACAGGGTCAGGACTGAGGGAGGGCCGCACTGTCACAGGGACAGGACTGAGGGAGGGCCGCACTGTCACAGGGACAGGACTGAGGGAGGGCCGCACTGTCACAGAGACAGGACTGAGGGAGGGAGGCACTGTCACAGGGACAGGACTGAGGGAGGGAGACAGTGTCACAGGGACAGGACTGAGGGAGGGCCGCACTGTCACAGGGACAGGACTGAGGGAGGGAGGCACTGTCACAGGGTCAGGACTGAGGGAGGGAGACCCTGTCACAGGGTCAGGACTGAGGGAGGGCCGCACTGTCACAGGGTAAGGACTGAGGGAGGGCCGCACTGTCACAGGGTCAGGACTGAGGGAGGGAGGCACTGTCACAGGGACAGGACTGAGGGAGGGAGACACTGTCACAGGGACAGGACTGAGGGAGGGAGGCACTGTCACAGGGACAGGACTGAGGGAGGGAGACACTGTCACAGGGACAGGACTGAGGGAGGGGGGCACTGTCACAGGGACAGGACTGAGGGAGGGAGTCACTGTCACAGGGTCAGGACTGAGGGAGGGAGGCACTGTCACAGGGTCAGGACTGAGGGAGGGAGGCACTGTCACAGGGACAGGACTGAGGGAGGGAGGCACTGTCACAGGGACAGGACTGAGGGAGGGAGGCACTGTCACAGGGACAGGACTGAGGGAGGGAGACACTGTCACAGGGTCAGGACTGAGGGAGGGCCGCACTGTCACAGGGACAGGACTGAGGGAGGGCCGCACTGTCACAGGGACAGGACTGAGGGAGGGAGGCACTGTCACAGGGACAGGACTGAGGGAGGGCCGCACTGTCACAGGGACAGGACTGAGGGAGGGCCGCACTGTCACAGGGACAGGACTGAGGGAGGGAGGCACTGTCACAGGGACAGGACTGAGGGAGGGAGACACTGTCACAGGGACAGGACTGAGGGAGGGAGGCACTGTCACAGGGACAGGACTGAGGGAGGGCCGCACTGTCACAGGGACAGGACTGAGGGAGGGCCGGACTGTCACAGGGACAGGACTGAGGGATGGAGGCACTGTCACAGGTACAGGACTGAGGGAGGGAGACACTGTCACAGGGTCAGGACTGAGGGAGGGCCGCACTGTCACAGGGTCAGGACTGAGGGAGGGAGACACTGTCTCAGGGACAGGACTGAGGGAGGGAGACACTGTCACAGGGACAGGACTGAGGGAGGGAGGCACTGTCACAGGGTCAGGACTGAGGGAGGGAGGCACTGTCACAGGGTCAGGACTGAGGGAGGGCCGCACTGTCACAGGGTCAAGACTGAGGGAGGGAGGCACTGTCACAGGGACAGGACTGAGGGAGGGAGGCACTGTCACAGGGTCAGGACTGAGGGAGGGAGACACTGTCACAGGGACAGGACTGAGGGAGGGAGACACTGTCACAGGGACAGGACTGAGGGAGGGAGACACTGTCACAGGGACAGGACTGAGGGAGGGAGGCACTGTCACAGGGACAGGACTGAGGGAGGGAGACACTGTCACAGGGACAGGACTGAGGGAGGGAGGCAATGTCACAGGGACAGGACTGAGGGAGGGAGACACTGTCACAGGGACAGGACTGAGGGAGGGAGGCACTGTCACAGGGACAGGACTGAGGGAGGGCCGCACTGTCACAGGGACAGGACTGAGGGAGGGAGGCACTGTCACAGGGACAGGACTGAGGGAGGGCCGCACTGTCACAGGGACAGGACTGAGGGAGGGAGGCACTGTCACAGGGTCAGGACTGAGGGAGGGAGACACTGTCACAGGGTCAGGACTGAGGGAGGTCCGCACTGTCACAGGGTCAGGACTGAGGGAGGGAGGCACTGTCACAGGGACAGGACTGAGGGAGGGAGGCACTGTCACAGGGACAGGACTGAGGGAGGGAGGCACTGTCACAGGGACAGGACTGAGGGAGGGCCGCACTGTCACAGGGACAGGACTGAGGGAGGGCCGCACTGTCACAGGGACAGGACTGAGGGAGGGAGGCACTGTCACAGGGACAGGACTGAGGGAGGGCCGCACTGTCACAGGGACAGGACTGAGGGAGGACCGCACTGTCACAGGGACAGGACTGAGGGAGGGAGGCACTGTCACAGGGACAGGACTGAGGGAGGGCCGCACTGTCACAGGGACAGGACTGAGGGAGGGCCGCACTGTCACAGGGTAAGGATTGACGGAGGGAGGCACTGTCACAGGGACAGGACTGAGGGAGGGCCGCACTGTCACAGGGACAGGACTGAGGGAGGGCCGCACTGTCACAGGGTAAGGACTGAGGGAGGGAGACACTGTCACAGGGTCAGGACTGAGGGAGGGAGGCACTGTCACAGGGTCAGGACTGAGGGAGGGCCGCACTGTCACAGGGTCAGGACTGAGGGAGGGCCGCACTGTCACAGGGTCAGGATTGACGGAGGGAGACACTGTCACAGGGTCAGGACTGAGGGAGGGCCGCACTGTCACAGGGACAGGACTGAGGGAGGGCGGCACTGTCACAGGGTCAGGACTGAGGGAGGGCCGCACTGTGACAGGGTCAGGACTGAGGGATGGCCGCATTGTCACAGGGACAGGACTGAGGGAGGGCCGCACTGTCACAGAGACAGGACTGAGGGAGGGAGGCACTGTCACAGGGACAGGACTGAGGGAGGGAGACAGTGTCACAGGGACAGGACTGAGGGAGGGCCGCACTGTCACAGGGACAGGACTGAGGGAGGGAGGCACTGTCACAGGGTCAGGACTGAGGGAGGGCCGCACTGTCACAGGGTCAGGACTGAGGGAGGGAGGCACTGTCACAGGGACAGGACTGAGGGAGGGAGACACTGTCACAGGGACAGGACTGAGGGAGGGAGGCACTGTCACAGGGACAGGACTGAGGGAGGGAGACACTGTCACAGGGACAGGACTGAGGGAGGGGGGCACTGTCACAGGGACAGGACTGAGGGAGGGAGTCACTGTCACAGGGTCAGGACTGAGGGAGGGAGGCACTGTCACAGGGTCAGGACTGAGGGAGGGAGGCACTGTCACAGGGACAGGACTGAGGGAGGGAGGCACTGTCACAGGGACAGGACTGAGGGAGGGAGGCACTGTCACAGGGACAGGACTGAGGGAGGGAGACACTGTCACAGGGACAGGACTGAGGGAGGGCCGCACTGTCACAGGGACAGGACTGAGGGAGGGAGGCACTGTCACAGGGACAGGACTGAGGGAGGGCCGCACTGTCACAGGGACAGGACTGAGGGAGGGCCGCACTGTCACAGGGACAGGACTGAGGGAGGGAGGCACTGTCACAGGGACAGGACTGAGGGAGGGAGGCACTGTCACAGGGACAGGACTGAGGGAGGGAGGCACTGTCACAGGGACAGGACTGAGGGAGGGCCGCACTGTCACAGGGACAGGACTGAGGGAGGGCCGCACTGTCACAGGGACAGGACTGAGGGATGGAGGCACTGTCACAGGGACAGGACTGAGGGAGGGAGACACTGTCACAGGGTCAGGACTGAGGGAGGGCCGCACTGTCACAGGGTCAGGACTGAGGGAGGGAGACACTGTCACAGGGACAGGACTGAGGGAGGGAGACACTGTCACAGGGACAGGACTGAGGGAGGGAGGCACTGTCACAGGGTCAGGACTGAGGGAGGGAGGCACTGTCACAGGGTCAGGACTGAGGGAGGGCCGCACTGTCACAGGGTCAAGACTGAGGGAGGGAGGCACTGTCACAGGGACAGGACTGAGGGAGGGAGACACTGTCACAGGGACAGGACTGAGGGAGGGAGGCACTGTCACAGGGACAGGACTGAGGGAGGGAGACACTGTCACAGGGACAGGACTGAGGGAGGGAGGCACTGTCACAGGGTCAGGACTGAGGGAGGGAGACACTGTCACAGGGACAGGACTGAGGGAGGGAGGCACTGTCACAGGGACAGGACTGAGGGAGGGAGACACTGTCACAGGGACAGGACTGAGGGAGGGAGGCACTGTCACAGGGTCAGGACTGAGGGAGGGAGACACTGTCACAGGGACAGGACTGAGGGAGGGAGGCACTGTCACAGGGACAGGACTGAGGGAGGGCCGCACTGTCACAGGGACAGGACTGAGGGAGGGAGGCACTGTCACAGGGTCAGGACTGAGGGAGGGAGACACTGTCACAGGGTCAGGACTGAGGGAGGTCCGCACTGTCACAGGGTCAGGACTGAGGGAGGGAGGCACTGTCACAGGGACAGGACTGAGGGAGGGAGGCACTGTCACAGGGACAGGACTGAGGGAGGGCCGCACTGTCACAGGGACAGGACTGAGGGAGGGCCGCACTGTCACAGGGACAGGACTGAGGGAGGGAGGCACTGTCACAGGGACAGGACTGAGGGAGGGCCGCACTGTCACAGGGACAGGACTGAGGGAGGACCGCACTGTCACAGGGACAGGACTGAGGGAGGGAGGCACTGTCACAGGGACAGGACTGAGGGAGGGCCGCACTGTCACAGGGACAGGACTGAGGGAGGGAGGCACTGTCACAGGGACAGGACTGAGGGAGGGAGGCACTGTCACTGGGACAGGACTGAGGGAGGGCCGCACTGTCACAGGGACAGGACTGAGGGAGGGCCGCACTGTCACAGGGTAAGGACTGAGGGAGGGAGACACTGTCACAGGGTCAGGACTGAGGGAGGGAGGCACTGTCACAGGGTCAGGACTGAGGGAGGTCCGCACTGTCACAGGGTCAGGACTGAGGGAGGGAGGCACTGTCACAGGGACAGGACTGAGGGAGGGAGACACTGTCACAGGGTCAGGACTGAGGGAGGTCCGCACTGTCACAGGGTCAGGACTGAGGGAGGGAGGCACTGTCACAGGGACAGGACTGAGGGAGGGCCGCACTGTCACAGGGTAAGGATTGACGGAGGGAGGCACTGTCACAGGGACAGGACTGAGGGAGGGCCACACTGTCACAGGGTCAGGACTGAGGGAGGGCCGCACTGTCACAGGGACAGGACTGAGGGAGGGAGGCACTGTCACAGGGACAGGACTGAGGGAGGGCCGCACTGTCACAGGGACAGGACTGAGGGAGGGCCGCACTGTCACAGGGTAAGGACTGAGGGAGGGAGACACTGTCACAGGGTCAGGACTGAGGGAGGGAGGCACTGTCACAGGGTCAGGACTGAGGGAGGTCCGCACTGTCACAGGGTCAGGACTGAGGGAGGGAGGCACTGTCACAGGGACAGGACTGAGGGAGGGAGACACTGTCACAGGGTCAGGACTGAGGGAGGTCCGCACTGTCACAGGGTCAGGACTGAGGGAGGGAGGCACTGTCACAGGGACAGGACTGAGGGAGGGCCGCACTGTCACAGGGACAGGACTGAGGGAGGGAGGCACTGTCACAGGGACAGGACTGAGGGAGGGCCGCACTGTCACAGGGACAGGACTGAGGGAGGACCGCACTGTCACAGGGACAGGACTGAGGGAGGGAGGCACTGTCACAGGGACAGGACTGAGGGAGGGCCGCACTGTCACAGGGACAGGACTGAGGGAGGGCCGCACTGTCACAGGGTAAGGATTGACGGAGGGAGGCACTGTCACAGGGACAGGACTGAGGGAGGGCCACACTGTCACAGGGTCAGGACTGAGGGAGGGCCGCACTGTCACAGGGACAGGACTGAGGGAGGGAGGCACTGTCACAGGGACAGGACTGAGGGAGGGCCGCACTGTCACAGGGACAGGACTGAGGGAGGGCCGCACTGTCACAGGGTAAGGACTGAGGGAGGGAGACACTGTCACAGGGTCAGGACTGAGGGAGGGAGGCACTGTCACAGGGTCAGGACTGAGGGAGGGCCGCACTGTCACAGGGTCAGGACTGAGGGAGGGCCGCACTGTCACAGGGTCAGGATTGACGGAGGGAGACACTGTCACAGGGTCAGGACTGAGGGAGGGCCGCACTGTCACAGGGACAGGACTGAGGGAGGGCGGCACTGTCACAGGGTCAGGACTGAGGGAGGGCCGCACTGTCACAGGGTCAGGACTGAGGGATGGCCGCACTGTCACAGAGACAGGACTGAGGGAGGGAGGCACTGTCACAGGGACAGGACTGAGGGAGGGAGACAGTGTCACAGGGACAGGACTGAGGGAGGGCCGCACTGTCACAGGGACAGGACTGAGGGAGGGAGGCACTGTCACAGGGTCAGGACTGAGGGAGGGAGACACTGTCACAGGGTCAGGACTGAGGGAGGGCCGCACTGTCACAGGGTCAGGACTGAGGGAGGGCCGCACTGTCACAGGGTCAGGACTGAGGGAGGGAGGCACTGTCACAGGGACAGGACTGAGGGAGGGAGACACTGTCACAGGGACAGGACTGAGGGAGGGAGGCACTGTCACAGGGACAGGACTGAGGGAGGGAGACACTGTCACAGGGACAGGACTGAGGGAGGGGGGCACTGTCACAGGGACAGGACTGAGGGAGGGAGTCACTGTCACAGGGTCAGGACTGAGGGAGGGAGGCACTGTCACAGGGTCAGGACTGAGGGAGGGAGGCACTGTCACAGGGACAGGACTGAGGGAGGGAGGCACTGTCACAGGGACAGGACTGAGGGAGGGAGGCACTGTCACAGGGACAGGACTGAGGGAGGGAGACACTGTCACAGGGACAGGACTGAGGGAGGGCCGCACTGTCACAGGGACAGGACTGAGGGAGGGAGGCACTGTCACAGGGACAGGACTGAGGGAGGGCCGCACTGTCACAGGGACAGGACTGAGGGAGGGCCGCACTGTCACAGGGACAGGACTGAGGGAGGGAGGCACTGTCACAGGGACAGGACTGAGGGAGGGAGACACTGTCACAGGGACAGGACTGAGGGAGGGAGGCACTGTCACAGGGACAGGACTGAGGGAGGGCCGCACTGTCACAGGGACAGGACTGAGGGAGGGCCGCACTGTCACAGGGACAGGACTGAGGGATGGAGGCACTGTCACAGGGACAGGACTGAGGGAGGGAGACACTGTCACAGGGTCAGGACTGAGGGAGGGCCGCACTGTCACAGGGACAGGACTGAGGGAGGGAGACACTGTCACAGGGACAGGACTGAGGGAGGGCCGCATTGTCACAGGGACAGGACTGAGGGAGGGAGGCACTGTCACAGGGACAGGACTGAGGGAGGGAGACACTGTCACAGGGACAGGACTGAGGGAGGGGGGCTCTGTCACAGGGACAGGACTGAGGGAGGGAGTCACTGTCACAGGGTCAGGACTGAGGGAGGGCCGCACTGTCACAGGGACAGGACTGAGGGAGGGAGACACTGTCACAGGGTCAGGACTGAGGGAGGGCCGCACTGTCACAGGGACAGGACTGAGGGAGGGAGGCACTGTCACAGGGACAGGACTGAGGGAGGGAGACACTGTCACAGGGACAGGACTGAGGGAGGGGGGCTCTGTCACAGGGACAGGACTGAGGGAGGGAGTCACTGTCACAGGGTCAGGACTGAGGGAGGGCCGCACTGTCACAGGGACAGGACTGAGGGAGGGAGACACTGTCACAGGGTCAGGACTGAGGGAGGGAGGCACTGTCACAGGGTCAGGACTGAGGGAGGGCCGCACTGTCACAGGGTCAAGACTGAGGGAGGGAGGCACTGTCACAGGGACAGGACTGAGGGAGGGAGACACTGTCACAGGGACAGGACTGAGGGAGGGAGACACTGTCACAGGGACAGGACTGAGGGAGGGAGACACTGTCACAGGGACAGGACTGAGGGAGGGAGGCACTGTCACAGGGTCAGGACTGAGGGAGGGAGACACTGTCACAGGGACAGGACTGAGGGAGGGAGGCACTGTCACAGGGTCAGGACTGAGGGAGGGAGACACTGTCACAGGGACAGGACTGAGGGAGGGAGGCACTGTCACAGGGACAGGACTGAGGGAGGGCCGCACTGTCACAGGGACAGGACTGAGGGAGGGAGGCACTGTCACAGGGTCAGGACTGAGGGAGGGAGACACTGTCACAGGGTCAGGACTGAGGGAGGTCCGCACTGTCACAGGGTCAGGACTGAGGGAGGGAGGCACTGTCACAGGGACAGGACTGAGGGAGGGAGGCACTGTCACAGGGACAGGACTGAGGGAGGGCCGCACTGTCACAGGGACAGGACTGAGGGAGGGCCGCACTGTCACAGGGACAGGACTGAGGGAGGGAGGCACTGTCACAGGGACAGGACTGAGGGAGGGCCGCACTGTCACAGGGACAGGACTGAGGGAGGACCGCACTGTCACAGGGACAGGACTGAGGGAGGGAGGCACTGTCACAGGGACAGGACTGAGGGAGGGCCGCACTGTCACAGGGACAGGACTGAGGGAGGGCCGCACTGTCACAGGGTAAGGATTGACGGAGGGAGGCACTGTCACAGGGACAGGACTGAGGGAGGGCCACACTGTCACAGGGTCAGGACTGAGGGAGGGCCGCACTGTCACAGGGACAGGACTGAGGGAGGGAGGCACTGTCACAGGGACAGGACTGAGGGAGGGCCGCACTGTCACAGGGACAGGACTGAGGGAGGGCCGCACTGTCACAGGGTAAGGACTGAGGGAGGGAGACACTGTCACAGGGTCAGGACTGAGGGAGGGAGGCACTGTCACAGGGTCAGGACTGAGGGAGGGCCGCACTGTCACAGGGTCAGGACTGAGGGAGGGCCGCACTGTCACAGGGTCAGGATTGACGGAGGGAGACACTGTCACAGGGTCAGGACTGAGGGAGGGCCGCACTGTCACAGGGACAGGACTGAGGGAGGGCGGCACTGTCACAGGGTCAGGACTGAGGGAGGGCCGCACTGTCACAGGGTCAGGATTGAGGGATGGGCGCACTGTCACAGGGACAGGACTGAGGGAGGGCCGCACTGTCACAGAGACAGGACTGAGGGAGGGAGGCACTGTCACAGGGACAGGACTGAGGGAGGGAGACAGTGTCACAGGGACAGGACTGAGGGAGGGCCGCACTGTCACAGGGACAGGACTGAGGGAGGGAGGCACTGTCACAGGGTCAGGACTGAGGGAGGGAGACACTGTCACAGGGTCAGGACTGAGGGAGGGCCGCACTGTCACAGGGTCAGGACTGAGGGAGGGCCGCACTGTCACAGGGTCAGGACTGAGGGAGGGAGGCACTGTCACAGGGACAGGACTGAGGGAGGGAGACACTGTCACAGGGACAGGACTGAGGGAGGGAGACACTGTCACAGGGACAGGACTGAGGGAGGGAGGCACTGTCACAGGGACAGGACTGAGGGAGGGAGTCACTGTCACAGGGTCAGGACTAAGGGAGGGAGGCACTGTCACAGGGTCAGGACTGAGGGAGGGAGGCACTGTCACAGGGACAGGACTGAGGGAGGGAGACACTGTCACAGGGACAGGACTGAGGGAGGGAGGCACTGTCACAGGGACAGGACTGAGGGAGGGAGGCACTGTCACAGGGACAGGACTGAGGGAGGGCCGCACTGTCACAGGGACAGGACTGAGGGAGGGAGGCACTGTCACAGGGACAGGACTGAGGGAGGGCCGCACTGTCACAGGGACAGGACTGAGGGAGGGAGGCACTGTCACAGGGACAGGACTGAGGGAGGGAGACACTGTCACAGGGACAGGACTGAGGGAGGGAGGCACTGTCACAGGGACAGGACTGAGGGAGGGCCGCACTGTCACAGGGACAGGACTGAGGGAGGGCCGCACTGTCACAGGGACAGGACTGAGGGAGGGAGGCACTGTCACAGGGACAGGACTGAGGGAGGGAGACACTGTCACAGGGACAGGACTGAGGGAGGGAGGCACTGTCACAGGGACAGGACTGAGGGAGGGAGGCACTGTCACAGGGACAGGACTGAGGGAGGGAGGCACTGTCACAGGGTCAGGACTGAGGGAGGGAGGCACTGTCACAGGGTCAGGACTGAGGGAGGGAGACACTGTCACAGGGACAGGACTGAGGGAGGGCAGCACTGTCACAGGGACAGGACTGAGGGAGGGCCGCACTGTCACAGGGACAGGACTGAGGGAGGGAGACACTGTCACAGGGACAGGACTGAGGGAGGGCCGCACTGTCACAGGGACAGGACTGAGGGAGGGAGGCACTGTCACAGGGACAGGACTGAGGGAGGGCCGCACTGTCACAGGGACAGGACTGAGGGAGGGAGGCACTGTCACAGGGACAGGACTGAGGGAGGGAGACACTGTCACAGGGACAGGACTGAGGGAGGGAGGCACTGTCACAGGGACAGGACTGAGGGAGGGCCGCACTGTCACAGGGACAGGACTGAGGGAGGGCCGCACTGTCACAGGGACAGGACTGAGGGAGGGAGGCACTGTCACAGGGACAGGACTGAGGGAGGGAGACACTGTCACAGGGACAGGACTGAGGGAGGGAGGCACTGTCACAGGGACAGGACTGAGGGAGGGAGGCACTGTCACAGGGACAGGACTGAGGGAGGGAGGCACTGTCACAGGGTCAGGACTGAGGGAGGGCCGCACTGTCACAGGGTCAGGACTGAGGGAGGGAGACACTGTCACAGGGACAGGACTGAGGGAGGACCGCACTGTCACAGGGACAGGACTGAGGGAGGGAGGCACTGTCACAGGGACAGGACTGAGGGAGGGCCGCACTGTCACAGGGTCAGGACTGAGGGAGGGAGACACTGTCACAGGGACAGGACTGAGGGAGGGAGGCACTGTCACAGGGACAGGACTGAGGGAGGGAGACACAGTCACAGGGTCAGGACTGAGGGAGGTCCGCACTGTCACAGGGTCAGGACTGAGGGAGGGCCGCACTGTCACAGGGACAGGACTGAGGGAGGGAGGCACTGTCACAGGGACAGGACTGAGGGAGGGCCGCACTGTCACAGGGACAGGACTGAGGGAGGGCCGCACTGTCACAGGGTAAGGATTGACGGAGGGAGGCACTGTCACAGGGACAGGACTGAGGGAGGGCCGCACTGTCACAGGGTCAGGACTGAGGGAGGGCCGCACTGTCACAGGGACAGGACTGAGGGAGGGAGGCACTGTCACAGGGACAGGACTGAGGGAGGGCCGCACTGTCACAGGGACAGGACTGAGGGAGGGCCGCACTGTCACAGGGTAAGGACTGAGGGAGGGAGACACTGTCACAGGGTCAGGACTGAGGGAGGGAGGCACTGTCACAGGGACAGGACTGAGGGAGGGAGGCACTGTCACAGGGACAGGACTGATGGAGGGAGGCACTGTCACAGGGTCAGGACTGAGGGAGGGAGGCAATGTCACAGGGACAGGACTGAGGGAGGGCCGCACTGTCACAGGGTCAGGACTGAGGGAGGGAGACACTGTCACAGGGACAGGACTGACGGAGGGAGGGCCGCACTGTCACAGGGACAGGACTGAGGGAGGGCCGCACTTTCACAGGGTCAGGACTGACGGAGGGAGGCACCGTCACAGAGACAGGACTGAGGGAGGGAGACACTGTCACAGGGACAGGACTGAGGGAGGGAGGCACTGTCACAGGGTCAGGACTGAGGGAGGGAGGCACTGTCACAGGGACAGGACTGAGGGAGGGAGGCACTGTCACAGGGTCAGGACTGACTGAGGGAGGGAGACACTGTCACAGGGTCAGGACTGAGGGAGGGAGACACTGTCACAGGGACAGGACTGAGGGAGGGAGGCACTGTCACAGGGTCATGACTGAGGGAGGGAGGCACTGTCACAGGGACAGGACTGAGGGAGGGCCGCACTGTCACAGGGTCAGGACTGAGGGAGGGAGGCACTGTCACAGGGTCAGGACTGAGGGAGGGAGGCACTGTCACAGGGACAGGACTGAGGGAGGGAGGCACTGTCACAGGGTCAGGACTGACTGAGGGAGGGAGACACTGTCACAGGGTCAGGACTGAGGGAGGGAGACACTGTCACAGGGACAGGACTGAGGGAGGGAGGCACTGTCACAGGGTCATGACTGAGGGAGGGAGGCACTGTCACAGGGACAGGACTGAGGGAGGGCCGCACTGTCACAGGGACAGGACTGAGGGAGGGAGACACTGTCACAGGGACAGGACTGAGGGTGGGCCGCACTGTCACAGGGACAGGACTGAGGGAGGGCCGCACTGTCACAGGGACAGGACTGAGGGAGGGAGGCACTGTCACAGGGACAGGACTGAGGGAGGGGGGCACTGTCACAGGGACAGGACTGAGGGAGGGAGACACTGTCACAGGGACAGGACTGAGGGAGGGGGGCACTGCCACAGGGTCAGGACTGAGGGAGGGAGACACTGTCACAGGGTCAGGACTGAGGGAGGGAGGCACTGTCACAGGGACAGGACTGAGGGAGGGCCGCACTGTCACAGGGACAGGACTGAGGGAGGGCCGCACTTTCACAGGGTCAGGACTGAGGGAGGGAGGCACTGTCACAGTGTCATGACTGAGGGAGGGAGGCACTGTCACAGGGACAGGACTGAGGGAGGGCCGCACTGTCACAGGGACAGGACTGAGGGAGGGAGACACTGTCACAGGGACAGGACTGAGGGAGGGAGGCACTGTCACAGGGACAGGACTGAGGGAGGGAGGCACTGTCACAGGGACAGGACTGAGGGAGGGAGGCACTGTCACAGGGACAGGACTGAGGGAGGGCCGCACTGTCACAGGGACAGGACTGAGGGAGGGAGGCACTGTCACAGGGACAGGACTGAGGGAGGGAGGCACTCTCACAGGGACAGGACTGAGGGAGGGAGGCACTGTCACAGGGTCAGGACTGAGGGAGGGAGACACTGTCACAGGGACAGGACTGAGGGAGGGAGACACTGTCACAGGGACAGGACTGAGGGAGGGAGACACTGTCACAGGGACAGGACTGAGGGAGGGCCGCACTGTCACAGGGACAGGACTGAGGGAGGGAGGCACTGTCACAGGGTCAGGACTGAGGGAGGGAGGCACTGTCACAGGGACAGGACTGAGGGAGGGAGGCACTGTCACAGGGTCAGGACTGAGGGAGGGAGACACTGTCACAGGGACAGGACTGAGGGAGGGCCGCACTGTCACAGGGACAGGACTGAGGGAGGGAGACACTGTCACAGGGACAGGACTGAGGGAGGGCCGCACTGTCACAGGGACAGGACTGAGGGAGGGAGACACTGTCACAGGGACAGGACTGAGGGAGGGCCGCACTGTCACAGGGACCGGACTGAGGGAGGGAGACACTGTCACAGGGTCAGGACTGAGGGAGGGAGGCACTGTCACAGGGACAGGACTGAGGGAGGGAGGCACTGTCACAGGGTCAGGACTGAGGGAGGGCCGCACTGTCACAGGGTCAGGACTGAGGGAGGGCCGCACTGTCACAGGGACAGGACTGAGGGAGGGAGGCACTGTCACAGGGTCAGGACTGAGGGAGGGAGACACTGTCACAGGGACAGGACTGAGGGAGGGAGGCACTGTCACAGGGTCAGGACTGAGGGAGGGAGGCACTGTCACAGGGTCAGGACTGAGGGAGGGAGGCACTGTCACAGGGACAGGACTGAGGGAGGGCCGCACTGTCACAGGGTCAGGACTGAGAGAGGGAGACACTGTCACAGGGACAGGACAGAGAGAGGCAGGCACTGTCACAGGGACAGGACTGAGGGAGGGCCGCACTGTCACAGGGTCAGGACTGAGGGAGGGAGACACTGTCACAGGGACAGGACTGAGGGAGGGAGGCACTGTCACAGGGTCAGGACTGAGGGAGGGAGGCACTGTCACAGGGACAGGACTGAGGGAGGGCCGCACTGTCACAGGGTCAGGACTGAGGGAGGGAGGCACTGTCACAGGGTCAGGACTGAGGGAAGGCCGCACTGTCACAGGGTCAGGACTGAGGGAGGGAGACACTGTCACAGGGTCAGGACTGAGGGAGGGAGGCACTGTCACAGGGTCAGGACTGAGGGAGGGAGGCACTGTCACAGGGTCAGGACTGAGGGAGGGCCGCACTGTCACAGGGACAGGACTGAGGGAGGGAGACACTGTCACAGGGACAGGACTGAGGGAGGGAGGCACTGTCACAGGGACAGGACTGAGGGAGGGAGACACTGTCACAGGGACAGGACTGAGGGAGGGGGGCACTGTCACAGGGACAGGACTGAGGGATGGAGTCACTGTCACAGGGTCAGGACTGAGGGAGGGAGGCACTATCACAGAGTCAGGACTGAGGGAGGGAGGCACTGTCACAGGGACAGGACTGAGGGAGGGAGACACTGTCACAGGGACAGGACTGAGGGAGGGAGGCACTGTCACAGGGACAGGACTGAGGGAGGGCCGCACTGTCACAGGGACAGGACTGAGGGAGGGCCGCACTGTCACAGGGACAGGACTGAGGGAGGGAGGCACTGTCACAGGGACAGGACTGAGGGAGGGAGACACTGTCACAGGGACAGGACTGAGGGAGGGCCGCACTGTCACAGGGTCAGGACTGAGGGAGGGAGACACTGTCACAGGGACAGGACTGAGGGAGGGAGACACTGTCACAGGGACAGGATTGAGGGAGGGAGGCACTGTCACAGGGTCAGGACTGAGGGAGGGAGACACTGTCACAGGGTCAGGACTGAGGGAGGGCCGCACTGTCACAGGGACAGGACTGAGGGAGGGCCGCACTGTCACAGGGACAGGACTGAGGGAGGGCCGCACTGTCACAGGGACAGGACTGAGGGAGGGAGGCACTGTCACAGGGTCAGGACTGAGGGAGGGCCGCACTGTCACAGGGACAGGACTGAGGGAGGGAGACACTGTCACAGGGACAGGACTGAGGGAGGGAGGCACTGTCACAGGGACAGGACTGAGGGAGGGCCGCACTGTCACAGGGACAGGACTGAGGGAGGGCCGCACTGTCACAGGGACAGGACTGAGGGAGGGAGGCACTGTCACAGGGACAGGACTGAGGGAGGGAGACACTGTCACAGGGACAGGACTGAGGGAGGGCCGCACTGTCACAGGGTCAGGACTGAGGGAGGGCCGCACTGTCACAGGGACAGGACTGAGGGAGGGAGGCACTGTCACAGGGACAGGACTGAGGGAGGGAGGTACTGTCACAGGGACAGGACTGAGGGAGGGAGACACTGTCACAGGGACAGGACTGAGGGAGGGAGGCACTGTCACAGGGTCAGGACTGAGGGAGGGAGACACTGTCACAGGGTCAGGACTGAGGGAGGGAGACACTGTCACAGGGACAGGACTGAGGGAGGGAGGCACTGTCACAGGGTCAGGACTGAGGGAGGGAGACACTGTCACAGGGTCAGGACTGAGGGAGGGAGACACTGTCACAGGGACAGGACTGAGGGAGGGCCGCACTGTCACAGGGACAGGACTGAGGGAGGGAGGCACTGTCACAGGGATAGGACTGAGGGAGGGAGACACGGTCACAGGGACAGGACTGAGGGAGGGAGGCACTGTCACAGGGACAGGACTGAGGGAGGGCCGCACTGTCACAGGGACAGGACTGAGGGAGGGCCGCACTGTCACAGGGACAGGACTGAGGGAGGGAGGCACTGTCACAGGGTCAGGACTGAGGGAGGGAGGCACTGTCACAGGGACAGGACTGAGGGAGGGCCGCACTGTCACAGGGACAGGACTGAGGGAGGATTACACTGTCACAGGGTCAGGACAGAGGGAGGGAGGCACTGTCACAGGGACAGGACTGAGGGAGGGCCGCACTGTCACAGGGTCAGGATTGACGGAGGGAGACAATGTCACAGGGTCAGGACTGAGGGAGGGCCGCACTGTCACAGGGTCAGGACTGAGGGAGGGCCGCACTGTCACAGGGTCAGGACTGAGGGAGGGCGGCACTGTCACAAGGACAGGACTGAGGGAGGGAGACACTGTCACAGGGACAGGACTGAGGGAGGGAGGCACTGTCACAGGGTCAGGACTGAGGGAGGGCCGCACTGTCACAGGGACAGGACTGAGGGAGGGAGGCACTGTCACAGGGTCAGGACTGAGGGAGGGCCGCACTGTCACAGGGACAGGACTGAGGGAGGGAGGCACTGTCACAGGGTCGGGACTGAGAGAGGGAGGCACTGTCACAGGGACAGGACTGAGGGAGGGAGACACTGTCACAGGGTCAGGACTGAGGGAGGGAGGCACTGTCACAGGGACAGGACTGAGGGAGGGAGGCAATGTCACAGGGACAGGACTGAGGGAGGGAGACACTGTCACAGGGACAGGACTGAGGGAGGGAGGCACTGTCACAGGGACAGGACTGAGGGAGGGAGACACTGTCACAGGGTCAGGACTGAGGGAGGGAGGCACTGTCACAGGGACAGGACTGAGGGAGGGAGGCACTGTCACAGGGTCAGGACTGAGGGAGGGAGGCAATGTCACAGGGTCAGGACTGAGGGAGGGCCGCACTGTCACAGGGACAGGACTGAGGGAGGGAGGCACTGTCACAGGGTCAGGACTGAGGGAGGGAGGCAATGTCACAGGGTCAGGACTGAGGGAGGGCCGCACTGTCACAGGGACAGAACTGAGGGAGGGCCGCACTGTCACAGGGACAGGACTGAGGGAGGGAGGCAATGTCACAGGGTCAGGACTGAGGTAGGGCCGCACTGTCACAGGGACAGGACTGAGGGAGGGAGGCACTGTCACAGGGTCAGGACTGAGGGAGGGAGGCACTGTCACAGGGACAGGACTGAGGGAGGGAGACACTGTCACAGGGACAGGACTGAGGGAGGGCCGCACTGTCACAGGGACAGGACTGAGGGAGGGCCGCACTGTCACAGGGACAGGACTGAGGGAGGGAGGCACTGTCACAGGGACAGGACTGAGGGAGGGGGGCACTGTCACAGGGACAGGACTGAGGGAGGGAGACACTGTCACAGGGACAGGACTGAGGGAGGGGGGCACTGTCACAGGGTCAGGACTGAGGGAGGGAGACACTGTCACAGGGTCAGGACTGAGGGAGGGAGGCACTGTCACAGGGTCAGGACTGAGGGAGGGAGGCACTGTCACAGGGACAGGACTGAGGGAGGGCCACACTGTCACAGGGACAGGACTGAGGGAGGGCCGCACTTTCACAGGGTCAGGACTGAAGGAGGGAGGCACTGTCACAGGGTCATGACTGAGGGAGGGAGGCACTGTCACAGGGACAGGACTGAGGGAGGGCTGCACTGTCACAGGGACAGGACTGAGGGAGGGAGACACTGTCACAGGGACAGGACTGAGGGAGGGAGGCACTGTCACAGGGACAGGACTGAGGGAGGGAGACACTGTCACAGGGTCAGGACTGAGGGAGGGCCGCACTGTCACAGGGTCAGGACTGAGGGAGGGCCGCACTGTCACAGGGACAGGACTGAGGGAGGGAGGCACTGTCACAGGGACAGGACTGAGGGAGGGAGGCACTGTCACAGGGTCAGGACTGAGGGAGGGAGGCACTGTCACAGGGACAGGACTGAGGGAGGGAGGCACTGTCACAGGGACAGGACTGAGGGAGGGCCGCACTGTCACAGGGTCAGGACTGAGGGAGGGAGGCACTGTCACAGGGTCAGGACTGAGGGAGGGAGACACTGTCACAGGGTCAGGACTGAGGGAGGGAGGCACTGTTACAGGGACAGGACTGAGGGAGGGCCGCACTGTCACAGGGACAGGACTGAGGGAGGGAGGCACTGTCACAGGGTCAGGACTGAGGGAGGGAGACACTGTCACAGGGACAGGACTGAGGGAGGGAGACACTGTCACAGGGTCAGGACTGAGGGAGGGAGACACTGTCACAGGGTCTGGACTGAGGGAGGGAGACACTGTCAAAGGGACAGGACTGAGGGAGGGCCGCACTGTCACAGGGTCAGGACTGAGGGAGGGAGGCACTGTCACAGGGACAGGACTGAGGGAGGGAGGCACTGTCACAGGGTCAGGACTGAGGGAGGGAGACACTGTCACAGGGTCAGGACTGAGGGAGGGCCACACTGTCACAGGGAGAGGACTGAGGGAGGGAGGCACTGTCACAGGGACAGGACTGAGGGAGGGCCGCACTGTCACAGGGACAGGACTGAGGGAGGGCCGCACTGTCACAGGGACAGGACTGAGGGAGGGAGGCACTGTCACAGGGACAGGACTGAGGGAGGGAGGCACTGTCACAGGGACAGGACTGAGGGAGGGAGGCACTGTCACAGGGTCAGGACTGAGGGAGGGCCGCACTGTCACAAGGACAGGACTGAGGGAGGGAGGCACTGTCACAGGGACAGGACTGAGGGAGGGAAGCACTGTCACAGGGACAGGACTGAGGGAGGGAGGCACTGTCACAGGGTCAGGACTGAGGGAGGGCCGCACTGTCACAGGGACAGGACTGAGGGAGGGAGGCTCTGTCACAGGGTCAGGACTGAGGGAGGGAGGCACTGTCACAGGGACAGGACTGAGGGAGGGAGGCACTGTCACAGGGACAGGACTGAGGGAGGGAGGCACTGTCACAGGGTCAGGACTGAGGGAGGGAGACACTGTCACAGGGTCAGGACTGAGGGAGGGAGGCACTGTCACAGTGTCAGGACTGAGGGAGGGAGGCACTGTCACAGGGACAGGACTGAGGGAGGGCCGCACTGTCACAGGGACAGGACTGAGGGAGGGAGGCACTGTCACAGGGACAGGACTGAGGGAGGGAGGCACTGTCACAGGGTCAGGACTGAGGGAGGGAGACACTGTCACAGGGTCAGGACTGAGGGAGGGAGGCACTGTCACAGGGTCAGGACTGAGGGAGGGGGGCACTGTCACAGGGACAGGACTGAGGGAGGGAGGCACTGTCACAGGGTCAGGACTGAGGGAGGGAGGCACTGTCACAGGGTCAGGACTGAGGGAGGGGGGCACTGTCACAGGGACAGGACTGAGGGAGGGAGGCACTGTCACAGGGACAGGACTGAGGGAGGGAGGCACTGTCACAGGGACAGGACTGAGGGAGGGAGACACTGTCAGAGGGTCAGGACTGAGGGAGGGAGGCACTGTCACAGGGACAGGACTGAGGGAGGGAGACACTGTCACAGGGACAGGACTGAGGGAGGGAGGCACTGTCACAGGGACAGGACTGAGGGAGGGAGGCACTGTCACAGGGACAGGACTGAGGGAGGGAGACACTGTCACAGGGTCAGGACTCAGGGAGGGAGACACTGTCACAGGGACAGGACTGAGGGAGGGCCGCACTGTCACAGGGACAGGACTGAGGGAGGGAGACACTGTCACAGGGTCAGGACTGAGGGAGGGAGACACTGTCACAGGGTCAGGACTGAGGGAGGGCCGCACTGTCACAGGGACAGGACTGAGGGAGGGAGACACTGTCACAGGGTCAGGACTGAGGGAGGGAGGAACTGTCACAGGGTCTGGACTGAGGGAGGGAGACAATGTCACAGGGTCAGGACTGAGGGAGGGAGACACTGTCACAGGGTCAGGACTGAGGGAGGGAGGCACTGTCACAGGGACAGGACTGAGGGAGGGAGACACTGTCACAGGGACAGGACTGAGGGAGGGAGGCACTGTCACAGGGTCAGGACTGAGGGAGGGAGGCACTGTCACAGGGTCAGGACTGAGGGAGGGCCGCACTGTCACAGGGACCGGACTGAGGGAGGGAGGCACTGTCACAGGGTCAGGACTGAGGGAGGGAGGCACTGTCACAGGGACAGGACTGAGGGAGGGCCGCACTGTCACAGGGTCAGGACTGAGGGAGGGCCGCACTGTCACAGGGTCAGGACTGAGGGAGGGAGGCACTGTCACAGGGACAGGACTGAGGGAGGGAGGCACTGTCACAGGGTCAGGACTGAGGGAGGGAGGCACTGTCACAGGGACAGGACTGAGGGAGGGAGACACTGTCACAGGGTCAGGACTGAGGGAGGGAGGCACTGTCACAGGGACAGGACTGAGGGAGGGAGGCACTGTCACAGGGACAGGACTGAGGGAGGGAGGCACTGTCACAGGGTCAGGACTGAGGGAGGGAGGCACTGTCACAGGGACAGGACTGAGGGAGGGAGGCACTGTCACAGGGTCAGGATTGAGGGAGGGAGGCACTGTCACAGGGACAGGACTGAGGGAGGGAGGCACTGTCACAGGGTCAGGATTGAGGGAGGGAGAAACTGTCACAGGGTCAGGACTGAGGGAGGGAGGCACTGTCACAGGGTCAGGACTGAGGGAGGTAGACACTGTCACAGGGTCAGGATTGAGGGAGGGAGAAACTGTCACAGGGTCAGGACTGAGGGAGGGAGGCACTGTCACAGGGACAGGACTGAGGGAGGGAGACACTGTCACAGGGTCAGGATTGAGGGAGGGAGAAACTGTCACAGGGTCAGGACTGAGGGAGGGAGGCACTGTCACAGGGTCAGGACTGAGGGAGGGCCGCACTGTCACAGGGTCAGGACTGAGGGAGGGAGGCACTGTCACAGGGACAGGACTGAGGGAGGGCCGCACTGTCACAGGGACAGGACTGAGGGAGGGCCGCACTGTCATAGGGTCAGGACTGAGGGAGGGAGGCATTGTCACAGGGACAGGACTGAGGGAGGGAGACACTGTCACAGGGACAGGACTGAGGGAGGGAGACACTGTCACAGGGACAGGACTGAGGGAGGGCCGCACTGTCACAGGGACAGGACTGAGGGAGGGAGACACTGTCACAGGGACAGGACTGAGGGAGGGCCGCATTGTCACAGGGACAGGACTGAGGGAGGGAGGCACTGTCACAGGGACAGGACTGAGGGAGGGAGGCACTGTCACAGGGACAGGACTGAGGGAGGGCCGGACTGTCACAGGGTCAGGACAGAGGGAGGGCCGCACTGTCACAGGGACAGGACTGAGGGAGGGAGGCACTGTCACAGGGTCAGGACTGAGGGAGGGCCGCACTGTCACAGGGTCAGGACTGAGGGAGGTCCGCACTGTCACAGGGACAGGACTGAGGGAGGACCGCATTGTCACAGGGTCAGGACTGAGGGAGGGAGGCACTGTCACAGGGACAGGACTGAGGGAGGGAGGCACTGTCACAGGGACAGGATTGAGGGAGGGAGGCACTGTCACAGGGACAGGACTGAGGGAGGGAGACACTGTCACAGGGTCAGGACTGAGGGAGGGAGGCACTGTCACAGGGACAGGACTGAGGGAGGGAGGCACTGTCACAGGGACAGGATTGAGGGAGGGAGGCACTGTCACAGGGACAGGACTGAGGGAGGGCCGCACTGTCACAGGGTCAGGACTGAGGTAGGGAGGCACTGTCACAGGGACAGGACTGAGGGAGGAAGGCACTGTCACAGGGTCAGGACTGAGGGAGGGAGGCACTGTCACAGGGACAGGACTGAGGGAGGAAGGCACTGTCACAGGGTCAGGACTGAGGGAGGGAGGCACTGTCACAGGGATAGGACTGAGGGAGGGAGGCACTGTCACAGGAATAGGACTGAGGGAGGGAGACTCTGTCACAGGGTCAGCACTGAGGGAGGGAGACACTGTCACAGGGACAGGACTGAGGGAGGACGACACTGTCACAGGGACAGGACTGAGGGAGGGCCGCACTGTCACAGGGTCAGGACTGAGGGAGTAGGACACTGTCACAGGGACAGGACTGAGGGAGGGCCGCACTGTCACAGGGACAGGACTGAGGGAGGGAGACACTGTCACAGGGTCAGGACTGAGGGAGGGAGACACTGTCACAGGGTCAGGACTGAGGGAGGACGACACTGTCACAGGGACAGGACTGAGGGAGGGCCGCACTGTCACAGGGTCAGGACTGAGGGAGTAGGACACTGTCACAGGGACAGGACTGAGGGAGGGCCGCACTGTCACAGGGACAGGACTGAGGGAGGGAGACACTGTCACAGGGTCAGGACTGAGGGAGGGAGGCACTGTCACAGGGTCAGGACTGAGGGAGGGCCGCACTGTCACAGGGACAGGACTGAGGGAGGGCCGCACTGTCACAGGGACAGGACTGAGGGAGGGAGGCATTGTCACAGGGACAGGACTGAGGGAGGGCCGCACTGTCACAGGGTCAGGACTGAGGGAGGGAGGCACTGTCACAGGGACAGGACTGAGGGAGGGCCGCACTGTCACAGGGACAGGACTGAGGGAGGGCCGCACTGTCACAGGGTCAGGACTGAGGGAGGGCCGCACTGTCACAGGGTCAGGACTGAGGGAGGGAGACACTGTCACAGGGTCAGGACTGAGGGAGGGCCGCACTGTCACAGGGACAGGACTGAGGGAGGGAGACACTGTCACAGGGACAGGACTGAGGGAGGGCCGCACTGTCACAGGGTCAGGACTGAGGGAGGGCCGCACTGTCACAGGGACAGGACTGAGGGAGGGAGACACTGTCACAGGGACAGGACTGAGGGAGGGAGACACTGTCACAGGGTCAGGACTGAGGGAGGGAGACACTGTCACAGGATCAGGACTGAGGGAGTGAGACACTGTCACAGGGACAGGACTGAGGGAGGGCCGCACTGTCACAGGGACAGGACTGAGGGAGGGAGGCACTGTCACAGGGTCAGGACTGAGGGAGGGAGGCACTGTCACAGGGTCAGGACTGAGGGAGGGAGGCACTGTCACAGGGACAGGACTGAGGGAGGGAGGCACTGTCACAGGGTCAGGACTGAGGGAGGGAGGCACTGTCACAGGGTCAGGACTGAGGGAGGGAGACACTGTCACAGGGACAGGACTGAGGGAGGGAGGCACTGTCTCAGGGTCAGGACTGAGGGAGGGAGGCACTGTCACAGGGACAGGACTGAGGGAGGGAGGCACTGTCACAGGGACAGGACTGAGGGAGGGAGGCACTGTCACAGGGTCAGGATTGAGGGAGGGAGACAGTGTCACAGGGTCAGGACTGAGGGAGGGAGGCACTGTCACAGGGACAGGACTGAGGGAGGGCCGCACTGTCACAGGGACAGGACTGAGGGAGGGAGGCACTGTCACAGGGACAGGACTGAGGGAGGGAGGCACTGTCACAGGGACAGGACTGAGGGAGGGAGGCACTGTCACAGGGACAGGACTGAGGGAGGGAGACACTGTCACAGGGACAGGACTGAGGGAGGGAGGCACTGTCACAGGGACAGGACTGAGGGAGGGAGACACTGTCACAGGGTCAGGACTGAGGGAGGGAGGCACTGTCACAGGGACAGGACTGAGGGAGGGCCGCACTGTCATAGGGACAGGACTGAGGGAGGGAGACACTGTCACAGGGACAGGACTGAGGGAGGGCCGCACTGTCACAGGGTCAGGACTGAGGGAGGGAGGCACTGTCACAGGGTCAGGACTGTGGGAGGGCCGCACTGTCACAGGGTCAGGACTGAGGGACGGAGACACTGTCACAGGGACAGGACTGAGGGAGGGAGGCACTGTCACAGGGACAGGACTGAGGGAGGGAGGCACTGTCACAGGGACAGGACTGAGGGAGGGCCGCACTGTCACAGGGTCAGGACTGAGGTAGGGAGGCACTGTCACAGGGACAGGACTGAGGGAGGGAGGCACTGTCACAGGGTCAGGACTGAGGGAGGGAGGCACTGTCACAGGGACAGGACTGAGGGAGGGAGGCACTGTCACAGGGACAGGATTGAGGGAGGGAGGCACTGTCACAGGGTCAGGATTGAGGGAGGGAGACACTGTCACAGGGTCAGGACTGAGGGAGGGAGGCACTGTCACAGGGACAGGACTGAGGGAGGGCCGCACTGTCACAGGGTCAGGACTGAGGGAGGGAGACACTGTCACAGGGACAGGACTGAGGGAGGGCCGCACTGTCACAGGGACACGACTGAGGGAGGGCCGCATTGTCACAGGGACAGGACTGAGGGAGGGAGGCACTGTCACAGGGACAGGACAGAGGGAGGGAGGCACTGTCACAGGGTCAGGACTGAGGGAGGGCCGCACTGTCACAGGGTCAGGACTGAGGGAGGTCCGCACTGTCACAGGGACAGGACTGAGGGAGGGAGACACTGTCACAGGGACAGGACTGAGGGAGGGAGGCACAGTCACAGGGACAGGACTGAGGGAGGGCCGCACTGTCACAGGGACAGCACTGAGGGAGGGAGACACTGTCACAGGGTCAGGACTGAGGGAGGGCCGCACTGTCACAGGGACAGGACTGAGGGAGGGAGGCACTGTCACAGGGTCAGGACTGAGGGAGGGCCGCACTGTCACAGGGTCAGGACTGAGGGAGGTCCGCACTGTCACAGGGACAGGACTGAGGGAGGGAGACACTGTCACAGGGACAGGACTGAGGGAGGGAGGCACAGTCACAGGGACAGGACTGAGGGAGGGCCGCACTGTCACAGGGACAGGACTGAGGGAGGGAGACACTGTCACAGGGTCAGGACTGAGGGAGGGAGGCACTGTCACAGGGACAGGACTGAGGGAGGGAGGCACTGTCACAGGGACAGGACTGAGGGAGGGAGGCACTGTCACAGGGTCAGGACTGAGGGAGGGCCGCACTGTCACAGGGACAGGACTGAGGGAGGGAGGCACTGTAACAGGGACAGGACTGAGGAAGGGAGACACTGTCACAGGGTCAGGACTGAGGGAGGGAGGCACTGTCACAGGGACAGGACTGAGGGAGGGCCGCATTGTCATAGGGACAGGACTGAGGGAGGGAGACACTGTCACAGGGACAGGACTGAGGGAGGGCCGCACTGTCACAGGGTCAGGACTGAGGGAGGGAGGCACTGTCACAGGGTCAGGACTGAGGGAGGGCCGCACTGTCACAGGGTCTGGACTGAGGGACGGAGACTCTGTCACAGGGACAGGACTGAGGGAGGGAGGCACTGTCACAGGGACAGGACTGAGGGAGGGAGGCACTGTCACAGGGACAGGACTGAGGGAGGGCCGCACTGTCACAGGGTCAGGACTGAGGTAGGGAGGCACTGTCACAGGGACAGGACTGAGGGAGGGAGGCACTGTCACAGGGTCAGGACTGAGGGAGGGAGGCACTGTCACAGGGACAGGACTGAGGGAGGGAGGCACTGTCACAGGGACAGGATTGAGGGAGGGAGGCACTGTCACAGGGTCAGGATTGAGGGAGGGAGACACTGTCACAGGGTCAGGACTGAGGGAGGGAGGCACTGTCACAGGGACAGGACTGAGGGAGGGCCGCACTGTCACAAGGTCAGGACTGAGGGAGGGAGACACTGTCACAGGGACAGGACTGAGGGAGGGCCGCACTGTCACAGGGACACGACTGAGGGAGGGCCGCATTGTCACAGGGACAGGACTGAGGGAGGGAGGCACTGTCACAGGGACAGGACTGAGGGAGGGAGGCACTGTCACAGGGTCAGGACTGAGGGAGGGCCGCACTGTCACAGGGTCAGGACTGAGGGAGGTCCGCACTGTCACAGGGACAGGACTGAGGGAGGGAGACACTGTCACAGGGACAGGACTGAGGGAGGGAGGCACAGTCACAGGGACAGGACTGAGGGAGGGCCGCACTGTCACAGGGACAGGACTGAGGGAGGGAGACACTGTCACAGGGTCAGGACTGAGGGAGGGAGGCACTGTCACAGGGACAGGACTGAGGGAGGGAGACACTGTCACAGGGACAGGACTGAGGGAGGGAGGCACAGTCACAGGGACAGGACTGAGGGAGGGCCGCACTGTCACAGGGACAGGACTGAGGGAGGGAGACACTGTCACAGGGTCAGGACTGAGGGAGGGAGGCACTGTCACAGGGTCAGGACTGAGGGAGGGAGGCACTGTCACAGGGACAGGACTGAGGGAGGGCCGCACTGTCACAGGGACAGGATTGAGGGAGGGAGACACTGTCACAGGGTCAGGACTGAGGGAGGGAGACACTGTCACAGGGTCAGGACTGAGGGAGGGCCGCACTGTCACAGGGACAGGACTGAGGGAGGGAGGCACAGTCACAGGGACAGGACTGAGGGAGGGCCGCACTGTCACAGGGACAGGACTGAGGGAGGGAGACACTGTCACAGGGTCAGGACTGAGGGAGGGAGGCACTGTCACAGGGACAGGACTGAGGGAGGGAGGCACTGTCACAGGGACAGGACTGAGGGAGGGAGACACTGTCACAGGGACAGGACTGAGGGAGGGAGGCACTGTCACAGGGTCAGGACTGAGGGAGGGAGGCACTGTCACAGGGTCAGGACTGAGGGAGGGAGGCACTGTCACAGGGACAGGACTGAGGGAGGGCCGCACTGTCACAGGGACAGGATTGAGGGAGGGAGACACTGTCACAGGGTCAGGACTGAGGGAGGGAGACACTGTCACAGGGTCAGGACTGAGGGAGGGCCGCACTGTCACAGGGACAGGACTGAGGGAGGGAGACACTGTCACAGGGACAGGACTGAGGGAGGGAGGCACTGTCACAGGGTCAGGACTGAGGGAGGGCCGCACTGTCACAGGGACAGGATTGAGGGAGGGAGACACTGTCACAGGGACAGGACTGAGGGAGGGAGACACTGTCACAGGGACAGGACTGAGGGAGGGAGGCACTGTCACAGGGACAGGACTGAGGGAGGGAGGCACTGTCACAGGGTCAGGACTGAGGGAGGGAGGCACTGTCACAGGGTCAGGACTGAGGGAGGGCCGCACGGTCACAGGGACAGGATTGAGGGAGGGAGACACTGTCACAGGGACAGGACTGAGGGAGGGAGACACTGTCACAGGGACAGGACTGAGGGAGGGAGGCACTGTCACAGGGACAGGACTGAGGGAGGGAGGCACTGTCACAGGGTCAGGACTGAGAGAGGGAGGCACTGTCACAGGGTCAGGACTGAGGGAGGGCCGCACTGTCACAGGGACAGGATTGAGGGAGGGAGACACTGTCACAGGGACAGGACTGAGGGAGGGAGACACTGTCACAGGGACAGGACTGAGGGAGGGAGGCACTGTCACAGGGACAGGACTGAGGGAGGGAGGCACTGTCACAGGGACAGGACTGAGGGAGGGCCGCACTGTCACAGGGACAGGACTGAGGGAGGGCCGCACTGTCACAGGGTCAGGACTGAGGGATGGCCGCACTTTCACAGGGACAGGACTGAGGGAGGGCCGCACTGTCACAGGGACAGGACTGAGGGAGGGAGGCACTGTCACAGGGACAGGACTGAGGGAGGGAGGCACTGTCACAGGGTCAGGACTGAGGGAGGGAGGCACTGTCACAGGGACAGGACTGAGGGAGGGAGGCACTGTCACAGGGTCAGGACTGAGGGAGGGAGGCACTGTCACAGGGACAGAACTGAGGGAGGGAGGCACTGTCACAGGGACAGGACTGAGGGAGGGAGGCACTGTCACAGGGAGAGGACTGAGGGAGGGAGGGACTGTCACAGGGACAGGACTGAGGGAGGGAGGCACTGTCACAGGGACAGGACTGAGGGAGGGAGGCACTGTCACAGGGTCAGGACTGAGGGAGGGAGACACTGTCACAGGGTCAGGACTGAGGGAGGGAGGCACTGTCACAGGGACAGGACTGAGGGAGGGCCGCACTGTCATAGGGACAGGACTGAGGGAGGGAGACACTGTCACAGGGACAGGACTGAGGGAGGGCCGCACTGTCACAGGGTCAGGACTGAGGGAGGGAGGCACTGTCACAGGGTCAGGACTGAGGGAGGGCCGCACTGTCACAGGGTCAGGACTGAGGGACGGAGACACTGTCACAGGGACAGGACTGAGGGAGGGAGGCACTGTCACAGGGACAGGACTGAGGGAGGGAGGCACTGTCACAGGGTCAGGACTGAGGTAGGGAGGCACTGTCACAGGGACAGGACTGAGGGAGGGAGGCACTGTCACAGGGTCAGGACTGAGGGAGGGAGGCACTGTCACAGGGACAGGACTGAGGGAGGGCTGCACTGTCACAGGGTCAGGACTGAGGGAGGGCCGCACTGTCACAGGGACAGGACTGAGGGAGGGAGGCACTGTCACAGGGTCAGGACTGAGGGAGGGCCGCACTGTCACAGGGACAGGACTGAGGGAGGGAGGCATTGTCACAGGGTCAGGACTGAGGGAGGGCCGCACTGTCACAGGGTCAGGACTGAGGGAGGTCCGCACTGTCACAGGGACAGGACTGAGGGAGGGAGACACTGTCACAGGGACAGGACTGAGGGAGGGAGGCACAGTCACAGGGACAGGACTGAGGGAGGGCCGCACTGTCACAGGGACAGGACTGAGGGAGGGAGACACTGTCACAGGGCCAGGACTGAGGGAGGGAGGCACTGTCACAGGGACAGGACTGAGGGAGGGAGGCACTGTCACAGGGACAGGACTGAGGGAGGGCCGCACTGTCACAGGGACAGGACTGAGGGAGGGAGGCACTGTCACAGGGTCAGGACTGAGGGAGGGCCGCACTGTCACAGGGACAGGATTGAGGGAGGGAGGCACTGTCACACGGACAGGACTGAGGGAGGGAGACACTGTCACAGGGTCAGGAATGAGGGAAGGCCGCACTGTCACAGGGTCAGGACTGAGGGAGGGAGACACTGTCACAGGGACAGGACTGAGGGAGGGAGACACTGTCACAGGGTCAGGAATGAGGGAAGGCCGCACTGTCACAGGGACAGGACTGAGGGAGGGCCGCACTGTCACAGGGTCAGGACTGAGGGAGGGAGGCACTGTCACAGGGATAGGACTGAGGGAGGGAGACACTGTCACAGGGTCAGGACTGAGGGAGGGAGGCACTGTCACAGGGTCAGGATTGAGGGAGGGAGGCACTGTCACAGGGTCAGGACTGAGGGAGGGAGGCACTGTCACAGGGACAGGACTGAGGGAGGGCCGCACTGTCACAGGGACAGGACTGAGGGAGGGAGACACTGTCACAGGGTCAGGACTGAGGGAGGGCCGCACTGTCACAGGGTCAGGACTGAGGGAGGGCCGCACTGTCACAGGGACAGGATTGAGGGAGGGAGGCACTGTCACAGGGACAGGACTGAGGGAGGGAGGCACTGTCACAGGGACAGGACTGAGGGAGGGCCGCACTGTCACAGGGACAGGA
The DNA here is from genome assembly GCF_037043375.1 of Chiloscyllium plagiosum. Classification (NCBI taxonomy): domain Eukaryota; kingdom Metazoa; phylum Chordata; class Chondrichthyes; order Orectolobiformes; family Hemiscylliidae; genus Chiloscyllium; species Chiloscyllium plagiosum. Next base: position 53,421 of record NW_028270379.1, on the reverse strand, counting down.
CTGAGGGAGGGAGACACTGTCACAGGGTCAGGACTGAGGGATGGCCGCACTGTCACAGGGACAGGACTGAGGGAGGGCCGCACTGTCACAGGGACAGGACTGAGGGAGGGAGACACTGTCACAGGGACAGGACTGAGGGAGGGCCGCACTGTCACAGGGACAGGACTGAGGGAGGGAGGCACTGTCACAGGGACAGGACTGAGGGAGGGAGGCACTGTCACAGGGTCAGGACTGAGGGAGGGAGGCACTGTCACAGGGACAGGACTGAGGGAGGGAGGCACTGTCACAGGGTCAGGACTGAGGGAGGGAGGCACTGTCACAGGGACAGGACTGAGGGAGGGAGGCACTGTCACAGGGACAGGACTGAGGGAGGGAGGCACTGTCACAGGGTCAGGATTGAGGGAGGGAGACACTGTCACAGGGTCAGGACTGAGGGAGGGAGGCACTGTCACAGCGACAGGACTGAGGGAGGGCCGCACTGTCACAGGGTCAGGACTGAGGGAGGGAGACACTGTCACAGGGACAGGACTGAGGGAGGGAGACACTGTCACAGGGACAGGACTGAGGGAGGGAGGCACTGTCACAGGGACAGGACTGAGGGAGGGAGACACTGTCACAGGGACAGGACTGAGGGAGGGAGACACTGTCACAGGGTCAGGACTGAGGGAGGGCCGCACTGTCACAGGGACAGGACTGAGGGAGGGAGACACTGTCACAGGGACAGGACTGAGGGAGGGAGGCACTGTCACAGGGACAGGACTGAGGGAGGGAGGCACTGTCACAGGGTCAGGATTGAGGGAGGGAGACACTGTCACAGGGTCAGGACTGAGGGAGGGAGGCACTGTCACAGGGACAGGACTGAGGGAGGGAGACACTGTCACAGGGACAGGACTGAGGGAGGGAGGCACTGTCACAGGGACAGGACTGAGGGAGGGAGGCACTGTCACAGGGTCAGGATTGAGGGAGGGAGACACTGTCACAGGGTCAGGACTGAGGGAGGGAGGCACTGTCACAGGGTCAGGACTGAGGGAGGGAGACACTGTCACAGGGTCAGGACTGAGGGAGGGAGGCACTGTCACAGCGACAGGACTGAGGGAGGGAGACACTGTCACAGGGTCAGGACTGAGGGAGGGCCGCATTGTCACAGGGACAGGACTGAGGGAGGGAGGCACTGTCACAGGGACAGGACTGAGGGAGGGAGGCACTGTCACAGGGACAGGACTGAGGGAGGGAGGCACTGTCACAGGGTCAGGATTGAGGGAGGGAGACACTGTCACAGGGTCAGGACTGAGGGAGGGAGGCACTGTCACAGCGACAGGACTGAGGGAGGGCCGCACTGTCACAGGGTCTGGACTGAGGGAGGGAGACACTGTCACAGGGACAGGACTGAGGGAGGGAGACACTGTCACAGGGACACGACTGAGGGAGGGCCGCATTGTCACAGGGACAGGACTGAGGGAGGGAGGCACTGTCACAGGGACAGGACTGAGGGAGGAAGGTACTGTCACAGGGACAGGACTGAGGGAGGGCCGCACTGTCACAGGGACAGGACTGAGGGAGGGAGGCACTGTCACAGGGTCAGGACTGAGGGAGGGAGGCACTGTCACAGGGTCAGGACTGAGGGAGGGAGGCACTGTCACAGGGACAGGACTGAGGGAGGGCCGCACTGTCACAGGGACAGGACTGAGGGAGGGAGACACTGTCACAGGGACAGGACTGAGGGAGGGAGGCACTGTCACAGGGACAGGACTGAGGGAGGGAGGCACTGTCACAGGGACAGGACTGAGGGAGGGAGGCACTGTCACAGGGTCAGGACTGAGGGAGGGAGGCACTGTCACAGGGACAGGACTGAGGGAGGGAGGCACTGTCACAGGGACAGGACTGAGGGAGGGAGGCACTGTCACAGGGTCAGGATTGAGGGAGGGAGACACTGTCACAGGGTCAGGACTGAGGGAGGGAGGCACTGTCACAGGGACAGGACTGAGGGAGGGCCGCACTGTCACAGGGTCAGGACTGAGGGAGGGAGACACTGTCACAGGGACAGGACTGAGGGAGGGAGACACTGTCACAGGGACAGGACTGAGGGAGGGCCGCACTGTCACAGGGACACGACTGAGGGAGGGCCGCATTGTCACAGGGACAGGACTGAGGGAGGGAGACACTGTCACAGGGTCAGGACTGAGGGAGGGCCGCACTGTCACAGGGTCAGGACTGAGGGAGGGCCGCACTGTCACAGGGACAGGACTGAGGGAGGGAGGCACTGTCACAGGGTCAGGACTGAGGGAGGGCCGCACTGTCACAGGGTCAGGACTGAGGGAGGTCCGCACTGTCACAGGGACAGGACTGAGGGAGGGAGACACTGTCACAGGGACAGGACTGAGGGAGGGAGGCACAGTCACAGGGACAGGACTGAGGGAGGGCCGCACTGTCACAGGGACAGGACTGAGGGAGGGAGACACTGTCACAGGGTCAGGACTGAGGGAGGGAGGCACTGTCACAGGGACAGGACTGAGGGAGGGAGGCACTGTCACAGGGACAGGACTGAGGGAGGGAGACACTGTCACAGGGTCAGGACTGAGGGAGGGAGGCACTGTCACAGGGACAAAACTGAGGGAGGGAGGCACTGTCACAGGGTCAGGACTGAGGGAGGGCCGCACTGTCACAGGGTCAGGACTGAGGGAGGGCCGCACTGTCACAGGGTCAGGACTGAGGGAGGGCCTCACTGTCACAGGGTCAGGACTGAGGGAGGGAGGCACTGTCACAGGGTCAGGACTGAGGGAGGGAGGCACTGTCACACGGTCAGGATTGAGGGAGGGAGACACTGTCACAGGGTCAGGACTGAGGGAGGGAGGCACTGTCACAGGGACAGGACTGAGGGAGGGAGGCACTGTCACAGGGTCAGGACTGAGGGAGGGCCGCACTGTCACAGGGTCAGGACTGAGGGAGGGAGGCACTGTCACAGGGACAGGACTGAGGGAGGGAGGCACTGTCACAGGGTCAGGACTGAGGGAGGGAGGCACTGTCACAGGGACAGGACTGAGGGAGGGCCGCACTGTCACAGGGACAGGACTGAGGGAGGGAGACACTGTCACAGGGTCAGGACTGAGGGAGGGAGACACTGTCACAGGGTCAGGACTGAGGGAGGGAGGCACTGTCACAGGGTCAGGACTGAGGGAGGGAGGCACTGTCACAGGGTCAGGACTGAGGGAGGGAGGCACTGTCACAGGGACAGGACTGAGGGGGGGAGACACTGTCACAGGGACAGGACTGAGGGGGGGAGACACTGTCACAGGGACAGGACTGAGGGAGGGAGGCACTGTCACAGGGTCAGGACTGAGGGAGGGAGACACTGTCACAGAGACAGGACTGAGGGAGGGAGGCACTGTCACAGGGACAGGACTGAGGGAGGGAGACACTGTCACAGGGACAGGACTGAGGGAGGGAGGCACTGTCACAGGGTCAGGACTGAGGGAGGGCCGCACTGTCACAGGGTCAGGACTGAGGGAGGGAGGCACTGTCACAGGGTCAGGACTGAGGGAGGGAGGCACTGTCACAGGGTCAGGACTGAGGGAGGGCCGCACTGTCACAGGGTCAGGACTGAGGGAGGGAGACACTGTCACAGGGTCAGGACTGAGGGAGGGCCGCACTGTCACAGGGTCAGGACTGAGGGAGGGAGGCACTGTCACAGGGTCAGGACTGAGGGAGGGAGGCACTGTCACAGGGTCAGGACTGAGGGAGGGCCGCACTGTCACAGGGTCAGGACTGAGGGAGGGAGACACTGTCACAGGGTCAGGACTGAGGGAGGGCCGCACTGTCACAGGGACAGGACTGAGGGAGGGAGACACTGTCACAGGGACAGGACTGAGGGAGGGAGGCAATGTCACAGGGACAGGACTGAGGGAGGGAGGCACTGTCACAGGGTCAGGACTGAGGGAGGGAGGCACTGTCACAGGGACAGGACTGAGGGGGGGAGACACTGTCACAGGGACAGGACTGAGGGAGGGAGACACTGTCACAGGGACAGGACTGAGAGAGGGAGGCACTGTCACAGGGACAGGACTGAGGGAGGGAGACACTGTCACAGGGACAGGACTGAGGGAGGGAGGCACTGTCACAGGGACAGGACTGAGGGAGGGAGGCACTGTCACAGGGTCAGGACTGAGGGAGGGAGGCACTGTCACAGGGACAGGACTGAGGGGGGGAGACACTGTCACAGGGACAGGACTGAGAGAGGGAGGCACTGTCACAGGGTCAGGACTGAGGGAGGGAGGCACTGTCACAGGGACAGGACTGAGGGAGGGCCGCACTGTCACAGGGTCAGGACTGAGGGAGGGAGGCACTGTCACAGGGTCAGGACTGAGGGAGGGAGACACTGTCACAGGGACAGGACTGAGGGAGGGAGGCACTGTCACAGGGACAGGACTGAGGGAGGGAGGCACTGTCACAGGGACAGGACTGAGGGAGGGAGGCACTGTCACAGGGACAGGACTGAGGGAGGGAGGCACTGTCACAGGGACAGGACTGAGGGAGGGAGACACTGTCACAGGGTCAGGACTGAGGGAGGGCCGCACTGTCACAGGGGCAGGACTGAGGGAGGGAGACACTGTCTCAGGGTCAGGACTGAGGGAGGGAGGCACTGTCACAGGGTCAGGACTGAGGGAGGGAGACACTGTCACAGGGTCAGGACTGAGGGAGGGAGACACTGTCACAGGGTCAGGACTGAGGGAGGGAGGCACTGTCACAGGGTCAGGACTGAGGGAGGGAGGCACTGTCACAGGGACAGGACTGAGGGAGGGAGACACTGTCACAGGGTCAGGACTGAGGGAGGGCCGCACTGTCACAGGGACAGGACTGAGGGAGGGAGGCACTGTCACAGGGACAGGACTGAGGGAGGGAGACACTGTCACAGGGTCAGGACTGAGGGAGGGAGACACTGTCACAGGGACAGGACTGAGGGAGGGAGTCACTGTCACAGGGCCAGGACTGAGGGAGGGAGACACTGTCACAGGGACAGGACTGAGGGAGGGAGGCACTGTCACAGGGACAGGACTGAGGGAGGGAGGCACTGTCACAGGGACAGGACTGAGGGAGGGCCGCACTCTCACAGGGACAGGACTGAGGGAGGGAGACACTGTCACAGGGTCAGGACTGAGGGAGGGCCGCACTGTCACAGGGTCAGGACTGAGGGAGGGAGACACTGTTACAGGGACAGGACTGAGGGAGGGCCGCACTGTCACAGGGACAGGACTGAGGGAGGGAGGCACTGTCACAGGGTCAGGACTGAGGGAGGGAGACACTGTCACAGGGACAGGACTGAGGGAGGGAGGCACTGTCACAGGGACAGGACTGAGGGAGGGAGGCACTGTCACAGGGACAGGACTGAGGGAGGGCCGCACTGTCACAGGGTCAGGACTGAGGGAGGGCCGCACTGTCACAGGGACAGGACTGAGGGAGGGAGACACTGTTACAGGGACAGGACTGAGGGAGGGCCGCACTGTCACAGGGACAGGACTGAGGGAGGGAGGCACTGTCACAGGGTCAGGACTGAGGGAGGGAGACACTGTTACAGGGACAGGACTGAGGGAGGGCCGCACTGTCACAGGGTCAGGACTGAGGGAGGGAGACACTGTTACAGGGACAGGACTGAGGGAGGGCCGCACTGTCACAGGGTCAGGACTGAGGGAGGGAGACACTGTTACAGGGACAGGACTGAGGGAGGGCCGCACTGTCACAGGGTCAGGACTGAGGGAGGGCCGCACTGTCACAGGGTCAGGACTGAGGGAGGGAGACACTGTTACAGGGACAGGACTGAGGGAGGGCCGCACTGTCACAGGGACAGGACTGAGGGAGGGAGGCACTGTCACAGGGTCAGGACTGAGGGAGGGAGGCACTGTCACAGGGTCAGGACTGAGGGAGGGCCGCACTGTCACAGGGTCAGGACTGAGGGAGGGAGGCACTGTCACAGGGACAGGACTGAGGGAGGGAGGCACTGTCACAGGGACAGGACTGAGGGAGGGAGGCACTGTCACAGGGACAGGACTGAGGGAGGGAGACACTGTCACAGGGTCAGGACTGAGGGAGGGCCGCACTGTCACAGGGACAGGACTGAGGGAGGGAGGCACTGTCACAGGGTCAGGACTGAGGGAGGGAGGCACTGTCACAGGGACAGGATTGAGGGAGGGAGGCACTGTCACAGGGTCAGGACTGAGGGAGGGAGGCACTGTCACAGGGTCAGGACTGAGGGAGGGAGGCACTGTCACAGGGACAGGACTGAGGGAGGGAGGCACTGTCACAGGGTCAGGACTGAGGGAGGGAGGCACTGTCACAGGGTCAGGACTGAGGGAGGGAGGCACTGTCACAGGGACAGGACTGAGGGAGGGAGGCACTGTCACAGGGTCAGGACTGAGGGAGGGAGGCACGGTCACAGGGACAGGACTGAGGGAGGGCCGCACTGTCACAGGGACAGGACTGAGGGAGGGAGACACTGTCACAGGGTCAGGACTGAGGGAGGGAGACACTGTCACAGGGTCAGGACTGAGGGAGGGAGACACTGTCACAGGGTCAGGACTGAGGGAGTGAGACACTGTCACAGGGACAGGACTGAGGGAGGGAGGCACTGTCACAGGGACAGGACTGAGGGAGGGCCGCACTGTCACAGGGACAGGACTGAGGGAGGGCCGCACTGTCACAGGGTCAGGACTGAGGGAGTAGGACACTGTCACAGGGACAGGACTGAGGGAGGGAGGCACTGTCACAGGGACAGGACTGAGGGAGGGAGACACTGTCACAGGGACAGGACTGAGGGAGGGCCGCACTGTCACAGGGTCAGGACTGAGGGAGTAGGACACTGTCACAGGGACAGGACTGAGGGAGGGCCGCACTGTCACAGGGACAGGACTGAGGGAGGGCCGCACTGTCACAGGGACAGGACTGAGGGAGGGCCGCACTGTCACAGGGACAGGACTGAGGGAGGGAGGCACTGTCACAGGGTCAGGACTGAGGGAGGGAGACACTGTCACAGGGACAGGACTGAGGGAGGTAGACACTGTCACAGGGTCAGGACTGAGGGAGGGCCGCACTGTCACTGGGTCAGAACTGAGGGAGGGCCGCACTGTCACAGGGACAGGACTGAGGGAGGGAGACACTGTCACAGGGTCAGGACTGAGGGAGGGAGGCACTGTCACAGGGTCAGGACTGAGGGAGGGAGACACTGTCACAGGGACAGGACTGAGGGAGGTAGACACTGTCACAGGGTCAGGACTGAGGGAGGGAGGCACTGTCACAGGGTCAGGACTGAGGGAGGGCCGCACTGTCACAGGGACAGGACTGAGGGAGGGCCGCACTGTCACAGGGACAGGACTGAGGGAGGGAGGCACTGTCACAGGGTCAGGACTGAGGGAGGGAGGCACTGTCATAGGGACTGGACTGAGGGAGGGAGGCACTGTCACAGGGACAGGACTGAGGGAGGGCCGCACTGTCACAGGGACAGGACTGAGGGAAGGAGACACTGTCACAGGGACAGGACTGAGGGAGGGCCGCACTGTCACAGGGACAGGACTGAGGGAGGGAGGCACTGTCACAGGGACAGGACTGAGGGAGGGAGGCACTGTCACAGGGACAGGACTGAGCGAGGGAGGCACTGTCACAGGGACAGGACTGAGGGAGGGAGACACTGTCACAGGGACAGGACTGAGGGAGGGAGGCACTGTCACAGGGACAGGACTGAGGGAGGGAGACACTGTCACAGGGACAGGACTGAGGGAGGGAGGCACTGTCACAGGGACAGGACTGAGCGAGGGAGGCACTGTCACAGGGACAGGACTGAGGGAGGGAGGCACTGTCACAGGGACAGGACTGAGGGAGGGAGACACTGTCACAGGGACAGGACTGAGGGAGGGCCGCACTGTCACAGGGTCAGGACTGAGGGAGGGCCGCACTGTCACAGGGTCAGGACTGAGGGAGTGGGCACTGTCCGAGTATGTGACCGAGGTTGTGACCGGTGTGTGTGTGTGTGTGTGTGTGTGTGTGTGTGTGTGTGTGTGTGTGTGTGTGTGTTGGTGTGGGTTGTGTGTGTGTGTGTGTGTTGGTGTGGGGTGTGTGTGTGTTGGTGTGTGTTGGTGTGGGGTGTGTGTGTGTGTTTGTGTGTGTGTGTGTGTGTTGGTATGGGGTGTGTGTGTGTTGGTGTGTGTTGGTGTGGGGTGTGTGTGTGTGTTTGTGTGTGTGTGTGTGTGTTGGTGTGGGGTGTGTGTGTTGGTGTGTGTTGGTGTGGGGTGTGTGTGTGTGTTTGTGTGTGTGTGTGTGTGTTGGTGTGTGTTGGGGCGGGGTGTTTGTGTGTAGTTCGTGTGGGGTGTGTGTGTTGGTGTGGGGTGTGTGTGTATTGGTGTGTGTTGATGTGGCGTGTGTGTGTGTGTTGGTGTGGGATGTGTGTGTGTTGGTGTGTGTTGGTGTGGGGTGTGTTTGTGTGTGTGTGTGTGTGTGTTGGTGTGTGTTGGGGCGGGGTGTTTGTGTGTATGTTCGTGTGGGGTGTGTGTGTTGGTGTGGGGTGTGTGTGTGCTGGTGTGTGTTGGTGTGGCGTGTGTGTGTGTGTTGGTGTGGGATGTGTGTGTGTTGGTGTGTGTTGGTGTGGGGTGTGTGTTGGTGCATGTTGGTGTAGCGTGTGTGAGTGTGTGTGTTGGTGTGGGGTGTGTGTGTGTGTTGGTGTGTGTGGTATGGGGTGTGTGTGTGTGTTGGTCTGTGTTGGTGTGGGGTGTGTGTGTGTGTTGGTGTGGGTTGTGTGTGTGTGTTGGTGTGGGTTGTGTGTGTGTGTGTGTATGTGTGTTGGTGTGGGGTGTGTGTGTGTGTTGGTGTGTGTTGGTGTGGGGTGTGTGTTGGTGTGTGTTGGTGTGTATTGGTGTGGGGTGTGTGTGTATATGTGTGTGTGTGTGGTGTGTGTTGGTGTGGGGTGTGTGTGTGTGTTGGTGTGGGTTGTGTGTGTGTGTGTGTGTGTGTTGGTGTGGGGTGTGTGTGTGTGTGTTGGTGTGTGTTGGTGTGGGGTGTGTGTTGGTGTGTGTTGGTGTGTATTGGTGTGGGGTGTGTGTGTATATGTGTGTGTGTGTGGTGTGTGTTGGTGTGGGGTGTGTGTGTATGTGTGTGTGTGTTGGTGTGTGTTGGTGTGGAGTGTGTGTGTGTGTGTGTCTGTGTGTATGTGTGTGTGTTGGTGTGGGGTCTGTGTGTTGGTGTGAGTGTGTGTGTGTGTTGGTGTGAGTGTGTGTGTGTGGGGTGTGTGTGTGTTGGTGTGAGTGTGTGTGTGTGTGGGGTGTGTGTTGGTGTGGGGTGTGAGTGTTGGTGTGAGTGTGTGTGTGTGTTGGTGTGAGTGTGTGTGTGTGTTGGTGTGTGTTGGTGTGGGGTGTGAGTGTTGGTGTGAGTGTGTGTGTGTGTGTGTGTCTGTGTGTTGGTGTGTGTTGGTGTGGGTTGGTGTGGGGTGTGAGTGTATATGTGTCTGTGTGTATGTGTGTGTGTTGGTGTGGGGTCTGTGTGTTGGTGTGAGTGTGTGTGTGTGTTGGTGTGAGTGTGTGTGTGTGGGGTGTGTGTGTGTTGGTGTGAGTGTGTGTGTGTGTGGGGTGTGTGTTGGTGTGGGGTGTGAGTGTTGGTGTGAGTGTGTGTGTGTTGGTGTGAGTGTGTGTGTGTGTTGGTGTGTGTTGGTGTGGGGTGTGAGTGTTGGTGTGAGTGTGTGTGTGTGTGTGTGTCTGTGTGTTGGTGTGTGTTGGTGTGGGTTGGTGTGGGGTGTGAGTGTATATGTGTGTGTTTGTGGTCTGTGTTGGTGTGGGGTGTGTGTGTGTGTTGGTGTGGGTTGTGTGTGTGTATGTGTGTTGGTGTGGGGTGTGTGTGTGTGTGTTGGTGTGGGGTGTGTGTGTGTGTTGGTGTGGGTTGTGTGTGTGTATGTGTGTTGGTGTGGGGTGTGTGTGTGTGTGTTGGTGTGGGGTGTGTGTATGTGTGTTGGTGTGGGGTGTGTGTGTGTGTTGGTGTGTGTTGGTGTGGGGTGTGTGTTGGTGTGTGTTGGTGTGTATTGGTGTGGGGTGTGTGTGTATATGTGTGTGTGTGTGGTGTGTGTTGGTGTGGGGTGTGTGTGTATGTGTGGTGTGTGTTGGTGTGGGGTGTGTGTGTATGTGTGTGTGTGTGTTGGTGTGTGTTGGTGTGAGTGTGTGTGTGTGTTGGTGTGAGTGTGTGGGTGTGAGTGTGTGTGTGTGTTGGTGTGAGTGTGTGTGTGTGGGGTGTGTGTGTGTTGGTGTGAGTGTGTGTGTGTGTGGGGTGTGTGTTGGTGTGGGGTGTGAGTGTTGGTGTGAGTGTGTGTGTTGGTGTGAGTGTGTGTGTGTGTTGGTGTGTGTTGGTGTGGGGTGTGAGTGTTGGTGTGAGTGTGTGTGTGTGTGTGTTGGTGTGTGTTGGTGTGGGGTGTGTGTGTGTGTTGGTGTGGGGTGTGTGTGTGTGTATGTGTGTGTTGGTGTGGGTTGGTGTGGGTTGTGTGTGTTGGTGTGATTGTGTGTGAGTGTGTGTGTGTGTTGGTGTGGGGTGTGTGTGTTGGTGTGGGGTGTGTGTGTGTGTGTTGGTGTGTGGGGGGGTGGTGCTGTCGGAGCGGGACCCTATGCTGAGCTCACCGATGACAGTGACTGTCACACTGGGGTGTGAGTGTGTGTGTGTGTTGGTGTGTGGGGGGGTGGTGCTGTCGGAGCGGGACCCTATGCTGAACTCACCGATGACAGTGACTGTCACACTGGCCCGCATTGTGTTCCCACTGTCCACCTCAGCCTCACATGCGTAAACTCCACTGTCGCTCTCCCTGGCGTTGCGGATCTGCAGCTTGGAGCTGTATTCTGTTGAGGTCACTGTAAACTGGGCATCTCCTGTCTCCTCAATCGGTTCACCATCTGGCTTGTACCACTGAAAG
>NW_028270379.1:0-40000 GCF_037043375.1 Chiloscyllium plagiosum | reverse complement strand
GTGTGTTGTGTGAGAGTGTGTGTGAGTGGATGTGTGAGTGAGTGTGTGTGAGTGGGTGTGTTGTGTGAGTGTGTGTGAGTGGGTGTGTTGTGTGGGTGTGTGTGAGTGGGTGTGTTGTGTGATTGTGTGTGTGTTGTGTGAGTGGGTATGTGTGAGTGGGTGTGCGTGAGTGGGTGTGTTGTGTGAGTGTGTATGAGAGTGTGTGTTGTGTGAGAGTGAGTGTGAGAGAGTGAGTGGGTGTGTGTGAGAGTGTGTGTTGTACGAGTGTGTGAGTGTGAGAGTGTGTGTGAGAGTGAGTGTGTGTGTGAATGTGTGTGTGAGAGTGTGTGTGAGAGTGAGAGTGTGTGTGAATGTGAGTGTGTGAGAGTGTGTGTGAGAGTGAGAGTGTGTGTGAATGTGAGTGTGTAAGTGTGTGTGTGAGAGTGAGAGTGTGTGTGAATGTGAGTGTGTGAGTGTGTGTGAGAGTGTGTGAGAGTGTGTGTGTGTGAGAGTGAGAGTGTGTGTGAATGTGAGTGTGTGAGTGTGTGAGAGTGTGTGTGTGTGAGAGTGAGAGTGTGTGTGAATGTGAGTGTGTGTGTGTGAGAGTGTGTGAGAGTGAGAGTGTGTGTAAATGTGAGTGTGTGAGTGTGTGTGAAAGTGTGTGTGTGAGTGTGAGAGTGTAAATGTGTGAGTGTGAGAGCGCGTGAGGAGTGTGCATGTGTGACTGAGTGTGTGACTGAGTGTGAGAGTGTATGTGTGAGAGTGTGTGTGAGTGTGTGTGAGTGAGTGAGTGTGTGTGTGTGTGTTGTATGAGTGTGAGTGTGTGAGAGTGTGTGAGAGAGTGTGAGAGAGTGTGTGAGAGAGTGTGTGTGAGAGTGTGAGTGTGTGTGAGTGTGTGAGAGTTGTGTGAGAGTGTGCGTGAGTGTGTGTGCGTGAGTGTGTGTGAAAGTGTGTGTGTGAGAGTGTGTGTGTGTGAGTGTGTGTGTGTGTGAGAGAGAGTGTATGTGAGTGTGAGAGTGTATGTGTGAGAGTGTGTGTGTGTGAGAGTGTGTGAGAGTGTGTGTGTGTGTTTGAGAGTGAGTGTGAGTGTGTGTGTGAGAGTGTGTGTTGTATGAGTGAGTGTGTGTGAGTGTGTGTGTGTGAGAGAGAGCGTGTGTCTGTGTGTGTGTGAGTGTGTGAGTGTGTGTGAGTTGTGTGAGAGAGTGTGAGAGAGTGTGTGTGAAAGTGTGTGTGTGAAAGTGTGTGTGAGAGTGTGTGTGTGTGTGAGAGTGTGTGTGTGTGTGAGTGTGAGGGTGTGTGAGTGAGGGTGTGTGAGTATGTGTGTGTGTGTGTGTGTGAGAGTGTGTGTGAGTGTGAAAGTGTGTGTGTAAGCGTGTGTGTGAGAGTCTGAGAGTGTGTGTGTGAGAGAGTGTGAGTGTGTGTGAAAGTGTGTGTGTGAAAGTGTGTGTGTGAAAGTGTGTGTGTGAGTGGGTGGGTGTTTGTGTGTGAGAGTGTGTGTGTGTGTGAGAGTGAGTGTGTGTGTGTGTGTGAGTGTGTGTGTGTGAGTGTGTGTGTGTGAGTGTGTGTGAGTTGTGTGAGAGAGTGTGTGTGAAAGTGTGTGTGAAAGTGTGTGTGAGAGTGTGTGTGAGTGTGAGAGTGTGTGTGTAAGCGTGTGTGTGAGAGTCTGAGAGTGTGTGTGTGTGAGAGTGTGAGTGTGTGTGAAAGTGTGTGTGTGAAAGTGTGTGTGTGAAAGTGTGTGTGTGAGTAGGTGTGTGTTTGTGTGTGAGAGTGTGTGTGTGTGTGTGAAAGTGTGTGTGAAAGTGTGTGTGAAAGTGTGTGTGTGAGAGTGTGTGTGAAAGTGTGTGTGAAAGTGTGTGTGAAAGTGTGTGTGTGAGAGTGTGTGTGTGAGGGTGTGTGAGTGTGTGTGTGTGAGTGTGTGTGTGTGAGTGTGTGTGTGTGAGTGTGTGTGTGTGTGTGTGTCTGTGACTGTGTGAGTGTGTGTGTGTGAGTGGGTGTGAGTGTGTGTGTGTGTGTGTGAGTGTGTGTGTGAGAGTGGGTGTGTGTGAGTGGGTGTGAGTGGGTGTGTGTGAGTGGGTGTGAGTGTGTGTGTGTGAGTGGGTGTGAGTGGGTGTGAGTGTGTGTGTGTGAGTGGGTGTGAGTGGGTGTGTGTGAGTGGGTGTGAGTGGGTGTGAGTGTGTGTGTGTGAGTGGGTGGGTGTGAGTGGGTGTGAGTGGGTGTGAGTGTGTGTGAGTGGGTGTGTGTGAGTGGGTGTGAGTGGGTGTGTGTGTGTGGGTGTGAGTGTGTGTGGGTGTGAGTGGGTGTGAGTGGGTGTGTGTGAGTGGGTGTGAGTGTGTGTGTGTGAGTGGGTGTGTGTGAGTGGGTGTGTGTGAGTGGGTGTGTGTGAGTGGGTGTGTGAGAGTGGGTGTGAGTGTGTGTGTGTGAGTGGGTGGGTGTGAGTGGGTGTGAGTGGGTGTGAGTGGGTGTGTGTGAGTGGGTGTGAGTGGGTGTGAGTGTGAGTGGGTGTGAGTGGGTGTGAGTGGGTGACTGACCTTTGCAGATTACAACCTTCTCTCCGTTGAGGATAATATTCACCGATTCTGGGGAGACGGTCAGTTTGACTGCAGGAAGATTAACAAACTCCAATGAATACGTTCAACACACAACCCATCAAACCACACGGGAGGGCATTTCATCCCAGAGAGAGAGAGCGCAGGCTTTAAACAGGGTCCCCGACTGAGAGGGTGGGAGAGGGGGAGAGAGAGAGTGGGACAGAGAGAGTGAGACAGAGAGAGAGAGAGAGACAGAGACAGAGAGAGTGGGACAGAGAGAGTGAGAGAGTGGGACAGAGAGAGTGAGAGAGAGAGTGGGACAGAGAGAGTGGGACAGAGAGAGAGAGTGGGACAGAGAGAGTGAGAGTAGGACAGAGTGAGTGAGAGTGGGACAGAGAGAGTGGGACAGAGAGAGAGAGTGGGACAGAGAGAGAGAGTGGGACAGAGAGAGAGTGGGACAGAGAGAGTGGGACAGAGAGAGAGTGGGACAGAGAGAGTGAGAGTAGGACAGAGTGAGTGAGAGTGGGACAGAGAGAGTGGGACAGAGAGAGAGAGTGGGACAGAGAGAGTGAGAGTAGGACAGAGTGAGTGAGAGTGGGATAGAGAGAGTGGGACAGAGAGAGTGGGACAGAGAGAGAGAGTGGGACAGAGAGAGTGAGAGTAGGACAGAGTGAGTGAGAGTGGGACAGAGAGAGTGGGACAAAGAGAGAGGGAGTGGGACAGAGAGAGAGGGACAGAGAGAGAGAGTGGGACAGAGAGAGTGAGAGTAGGACAGAGTGAGTGAGAGTGGGATAGAGAGAGTGGGACAGAGAGAGAGAGTGGGACAGAGAGAGTGGGACAGAGAGAGAGAGTGGGACAGAGAGAGTGAGAGTAGGACAGAGTGAGTGAGAGTGGGACAGAGAGAGTGGGACAGAGAGAGAGAGTGGGACAGAGAGAGTGGGACAGAGAGAGTGGGACAGAGAGAGAGTGGGACAGAGAGAGTGGGACAGAGAGAGAGAGTGGGACAGAGAGAGTGAGAGTAGGACAGAGTCAGTGAGAGTGGGACAGAGAGAGTGGGACAGAGAGAGAGAGTGGGACAGAGAGAGTGGGACAGAGAGAGAGTGGGACAGAGAGAGTGAGAGTGGGACAGAGAGAGTGAGAGAGAGAGTGGGACAGAGTGAGTGAGAGAGAGAGTGGGAGAGAGAGAGTGGGACAGAGAGAGTGGGACAGAGAGAGTGGGACAGAGAGAGTGAGAGAGTGAGACAGAGAGAGTGAGGCAGACAGAGACAGAGAGAGAGAGTGGGACAGAGAGAGAAAGAGAGAGTGGGACAGAGAGTGAGAGAGGGAGACAGAGTGAGTGAGAGAGAGAGACAGAGACAGAGAGAGACAGACAGAGAGTGAGAGAGGGAGACAGAGAGAGTGGGACAGAGAGTGAGAGAGGGAGAGAGAGTGGGACACAGAGAGTGGGACACAGAGAGTGGGAGAGAGAGAGTGGGACAGAGTGAGAGAGTGGGACACAGAGAGTGGGACAGAGAGAGTGGGACAGAGAGAGTGGGACACAGAGAGTGAAAAAGAGAGGGTGGGACAGAGTGAGAGAGTGAGAGAGGGAGACCCCCCTCTCCCTCCCTTTAAACAGGGTCCCTAAGCCAGAGAAACTCGCGGGTGGGGCTCTAATGGGAGTACCACACTGGGTATTGGTCGGTGTTAAGGGAGCACTGAATGCTGAGGTTATGACAGAAGGCCACTGGAGCCGAAACGTTCAGTCTGATTTCCCTCCACACGTGCTGCCAGACCTGCAGAGTTCCGCAACAATTTCTGTTTCTGTCTTTGGAAACCGCAACAATACTGGAGAGGCCCGAAGCCCACAAACATCCCCTCCCTCCCTCCCCACACCGACCCTCAGTAACAGCAGTGTGTACCATCCCCTCCCCCCCCCCCCCCCCCACAGACGCTCAGTAACAGCAGTGTGTACCATCCCCTCCCTCCCCCCGACCAACGCTCAGTAACAGCAGTGTGTACCATCCCCTCCCTCCACCGACGCTCAGTAACAGCAGTGTGTACCATCCCCTCCCTCCCCCCACCGACCCTCAGTAACAGCAGTGTGTACCATCCCCTCCCCCCACAGACCCTCAGTAACAGCAGTGTGTACCATCCCCTCCCCCCACCGACCCTCAGTAACAGCAGTGTGTACCATCCCCTCCCCCCACAGACCCTCAGTAACAGCAGTGTGTACCATCCCCTCCCCCCCCCCCCCCACCGACCCTCAGTAACAGCAGTGTGTACCATCCCCTCCCTCCCCCCACCGACCCTCAGTAACAGCAGTGTGTACCATCCCCTCCCCCCCCACACCGACCCTCAGTAACAGCAGTGTGTACCATCCCCTCCCTCCCCCCAACGACCCTCAGTAACAGCAATGTGTACCATTCCCTCCCTCCCCCCACCGACCCTCAGTAACAGCAGTGTGTACCATCCCCTCCCTCCCCCCACCGACACTCAGTAACAGCAGTGTGTACCATCCCCTCCCTCCCCCCACCGACACTCAGTAACAGCAGTGTGTACCATCCCCTCCCTCCCCCCACCGACACTCAGTAACAGCAGTGTGTACCATCCCCTCCCTCCCCCCACCGACACTCAGTAACAGCAGTGTGTACCATCCCCTCCCTCCCCCCACCGACGCTCAGTAACAGCAGTGTGTACCATCCCCTCCCTCCCCCCACCGACCCTCAGTAACAGCAGTGTGTACCATTCCCTCCCTCCCCCCACCGACCCTCAGTAACAGCAGTGTGTACCATCCCCTCCCTCCCCCCACCGACCCTCAGTAACAGCAATGTGTACCATTCCCTCCCTCCCCCCACCGACCCTCAGTAACAGCAGTGTGTACCATCCCCTCCCTCCCCCCACCGACCCTCAGTAACAGCAGTGTGTACCATTCCCTCCCTCCCCCCACCGACCCTCAGTAACAGCAGTGTGTACCATCCCCTCCCTCCCCCCACCGACACTCAGTAACAGCAGTGTGTACCATCCCCTCCCTCCCCCCACCGACGCTCAGTAACAGCAGTGTGTACCATCCCCTCCCTCACCCCCCCGACCCTCAGTAACAGCAGTGTGTACCATCCCCTCCCTCACCCCACCGACCCTCAGTAACAGCAGTGTGTACCATCCCCTCCCCCCACCGACCCTCAGTAACAGCAGTGTGTACCATCCCCTCCCTCCCCCCACCGACCCTCAGTAACAGCAGTGTGTACCATCCCCTCCCTCCCCCCACGGACGCTCAGTAACAGCAGTGTGTACCATCCCCTCCCTCCCCCCACCGACCCTCAGTAACAGCAGTGTGTACCTTCCCCTCCCTCCCCCCACCGACCCTCAGTAACAGCAGTGTGTACCATCCCCTCCCTCCCCCCACCGACCCTCAGTAACAGCAGTGTGTACCTTCCCCTCCCTCCCCCCACCGACCCTCAGTAACAGCAGTGTGTACCTTCCCCTCCCTCCCCCCACCGACCCTCAGTAACAGCAGTGTGTACCATCCCCTCCCTCCCCCCCCCGACCCTCAGTAACAGCAGTGTGTACCATCCCCTCCCTCACCCCACCGACCCTCAGTAACAGCAGTGTGTACCATCCCCTCCCCCCACCGACCCTCAGTAACAGCAGTGTGTACCATCCCCTCCCTCCCCCCACCGACCCTCAGTAACAGCAGTGTGTACCATCCCCTCCCCCCACCGACCCTCAGTAACAGCAGTGTGTACCATCCCCTCCCCCCCCACAGCCCCTCAGTAACAGCAGTGTGTACCATCCACTCCCTCCCCCCACCGACCCTCAGTAACAGCAGTGTGTACCATCCCCTCCCCCCACCGACCCTCAGGAACAGCAGTGTGTACCATCCCCTCCCCCCACCGACCCTCAGTAACAGCAGTGTGTACCATCCCCTCCCCCCACCGACCCTCAGTAACAGCAGTGTGTACCATCCCCTCCCTCCCCCCACCGACCCTCAGTAACAGCAGTGTGTACCATCCCCTCCCTCACCCCACCGACCCTCAGTAACAGCAGTGTGTACCATCCCCTCCCCCCACCGACCCTCAGGAACAGCAGTGTGTACCATCCCCTCCCTCCCCCCCACCGACCCTCAGTAACAGCAGTGTGTACCATCCCCCCCCCTCCCACCGACCCTCAGTAACAGCAGTGTGTACCACCCCCTCCCTCCCCCTCCCACCGACCCTCAGTAACAGCAGTGTGTACCATCCCCCCCCTCCCACCGACCCTCAGTAACAGCAGTGTGTACCATCCCCTCCCTCCCTCCCCCACCGACCCTCAGTAACAGCAGTGTGTACCATCCCCTCCCACCCCCCACCGACCCTCAGTAACAGCAGTGTGTACCATCCCCTCCCTCCCCCCCACCGACCCTCAGTAACAGCAGTGTGTACCATCCCCTCCCTCCCCCCACCGACCCTCAGTAACAGCAGTGTGTACCATCCCCTCCCCCCCCACCGACCCTCAGTAACAGCAGTGTGTACCATCCCCTCCCTCCCCCCACCGACCCTCAGTAACAGCAGTGTGTACCATCCCCTCCCCCCCCCCCCCACCGACCCTCAGTAACAGCAGTGTGTACCATCCCCTCCCTCCCCCCACGACCCTCAGTAACAGCAGTGTGTACCATCCCCTCCCCCCCCACCGACCCTCAGTAACAGCAGTGTGTACCATCCCCTCCCCCCCCCACCGACGCTCAGTAACAGCAGTGTGTACCATCCCCTCCTTCCCCCCCACCGACCCTCAGTAACAGCAGTGTGTACCATCCCCTCCCTCCCCCCCCCCACCGACCCTCAGTAACAGCAGTGTGTACCATCCCCTCCCTCCCCCCACCGACCCTCAGTAACAGCAGTGTGTACCATCCCCTCACCCCCCCACCGACCCTCAGTAACAGCAGTGTGTACCATCCCCCCCCCCACCGACCCTCAGTAACAGCAGTGTGTACCATCCCCACCCCCCCACCGACGCTCAGTAACAGCAGTGTGTACCATCCCCTCCCTCCCCCCACCGACCCTCAGTAACAGCAGTGTGTACCATCCCCTCCCTCCCCCCACCAACCCTCAGTAACAGCAGTGTGTACCATCCCCTCCCTCCCCCCACCGACCCTCAGTAACAGCAGTGTGTACCATCCCCTCCCTCCCCCCACCGACGCTCAGTAACAGCAGTGTGTACCATCCCCTCCCTCCCCCACCGACCCTCAGTAACAGCAGTGTGTACCATCCCCTCCCCCCCCCACCGACCCTCAGTAACAGCAGTGTGTACCATCCCCTCCCTCCCCCCACCGACCCTCAGTAACAGCAGTGTGTACCATCCCCTCCCTCTCCCCACAGACCCTCAGTAACAGCAGTGTGTACCATCCCCCCCCCCCCCCACCGACCCTCAGTAACAGCAGTGTGTACCATCCCCTCCCTCCCCCCACCGACCCTCAGTAACAGCAGTGTGTACCATCCCCTCCCCCCCCCCACTGACCCTCAGTAACAGCAGTGTGTACCATCCCCTCCCTCCCCCCACCGACGCTCAGTAACAGCAGTGTGTACCATCCCCTCCCTCCCCCCACCGACCCTCAGTAACAGCAGTGTGTACCATCCCCTCCCTCCCCCCACCGACCCTCAGTAACAGCAGTGTGTACCATCCCCTCCCTCCCCCCACCGACCCTCAGTAACAGCAGTGTGTACCATCCCCTCCCCCCCACCGACCCTCAGTAACAGCAGTGTGTACCATCCCCTCCCTCCCCCACCGACGCTCAGTAACAGCAGTGTGTACCATCCCCCCCCTCCCACCGACGCTCAGTAACAGCAGTGTGTACCATCCCCTCCCTCCCCCCCCACCGACCCTCAGTAACAGCAGTGTGTACCATCCCCTCCCTCCCCCTCCACCGACCCTCAGTAACAGCAGTGTGTACCATCCCCTCCCTCCCCCCACCGACCCTCAGTAACAGCAGTGTGTACCATCCCCTCCCTCCCTCCCCCCACCGACCCTCAGTAACAGCAGTGTGTACCATCCCCTCCCTCCCCCCACCGACCCTCAGTAACAGCAGTGTGTACCATCCCCTCCATCCCCCCCCACC
This sequence comes from Chiloscyllium plagiosum, assembly GCF_037043375.1. Taxonomy (NCBI): domain Eukaryota; kingdom Metazoa; phylum Chordata; class Chondrichthyes; order Orectolobiformes; family Hemiscylliidae; genus Chiloscyllium; species Chiloscyllium plagiosum. The sequence goes on along the minus strand of NW_028270379.1, from coordinate 31,426 downwards.
GACCCTCAGTAACAGCAGTGTGTACCATCCCCTCCCTCCCCCCACCGACCCTCAGTAACAGCAGTGTGTACCATCCCCTCCATCCCCTGCCCCCCACCGACCCTCAGTAACAGCAGTGTGTACCATCCCCTCCCTCCCCCCACCGACCCTCAGTAACAGCAGTGTGTACCATCCCCTCCCTCCCCCCCTCCACCGACGCTCAGTAACAGCAGTGTGTACCATCCCCTCCCTCCCTCCTCCACCGACCCTCAGTAACAGCAGTGTGTACCATCCCCTCCCTCCCCCCCCACCGACCCTCAGTAACAGCAGTGTGTACCATCCCCTCCCTCCCCCCCTCCACCGACCCTCAGTAACAGCAGTGTGTACCATCCCCTCCCTCCCCCCACCGACCCTCAGTAACAGCAGTGTGTACCATCCCCTCCCTCCCTCCCCCACCGACCCTCAGTAACAGCAGTGTGTACCATCCCCTCCCTCCCCCCCCACCGACCCTCAGTAACAGCAGTGTGTCCCATCCCCTCCCTCCCCCCCCACCGACCCTCAGTAACAGCAGTGTGTCCCATCCCCTCCCTCCCCCCCACCGACCCTCAGTAACAGCAGTGTGTACCATCCCCTCCCTCCCTCCCCCACCGACCCTCAGTAACAGCAGTGTGTACCATCCCCTCCCTCCCCCCCCACCGACCCTCAGTAACAGCAGTCTCTTTCCATCTCACACACACTGCCACTCTGTCACACACTGTATCTCCTACACACTCGCTTTCTCTGTCACACTCTCTCCATCTCTCATACACTCTCTCTCACACACACACTCTCACACTACCTCTCTATCACGTTCCGTCTCTCTCGCACACACACAATCTCTCTCTCTCATGATCTCTGTCACTCTCTGTGTCTCAGTCTGTCTCTCTCTCTCACACACACATAGTCATTGGGGTACAGGCTCTCCCTCTCTCTGTCTCTCTCTCACAGACACACACACATAAACAAAAATACACAGACACATGCACACACACAGTCACACACGCACAGACAGACACACAGACACACGCACACAGACACACACAGACACACGCGCACACAGTCACACACACACAATCACGCACTCACAGACACACGCACACACACAGACACACGCGCACACACAGACACGCGCGCACACACAGTCACACACACACACAAAAACACAGACACACGCACACGCGCACTGTCACACACACTCACGCACACAGACACACGCACGCACACACACATTCACATACTCACACCCACATACTCAGACACACACACTCCCTCACACACACTCTCACAGACACACCCTCACACCCACACAGCCACACGCACGCACACACACATACACATACTCACACCCACATACTCAGACACACACACTCCCTCACACACACTCTCACAGACACACCCTCACACCCACACAGCCACATGCACGCACACACACATACACATACTCACACCCACATACTCAGACACACACACTCCCTCACACACACTCTCACAGACACACAGGGCGAAGGTGAGGGCTGCAGATGCTGGAGATTAGAGTCGAGATCAGAGTGTTGCTGGAAAAGCACAGCAGGTCAGGCAGCGTCCGAGAAGCAGGAGAATCAACGATTCAGGCAAGATCCAGTAATTCCTGATGAAGGGCTCCTGCCTGAAACGTCGATTTTCCTGCTCCTGGACTGCTGCCTGACCTGCTGTGCTTTTCCAGCACCACTCTGATCCACACACACACACAGTCTGTCTCTTTCACTCTCTCTGTCTCTCACATTCTCTCTCCCTCCCGCTCACTGTCTCTATCCCCATCTCAGTCCTCCCTTTTTCTCACTCTTTCCCTCCCCCCTCTCTCTCTCTCCCCTTCTCCCTCTTTTCCCACTCCCTCTCCCTCTCTGTTTCTCTCTCGCTCCGTGTCTCTCTCTCACTCTCCCACCCTCTCCCTGTCTCGCTCCGTCTCTCTCTCTCACTCCATCTCTCTCTCTGCCCCCTTTCACTCTCTCTCTCTCTCCGTCCCTCTCTCTCTCTCTGCCCCCTTTTCCCCCTCCCTCTCTCTCACTCCATCTCTCTCTCTGCCCCCTTTTCCCCCTCTCTCTCTGCCCCCCCTTTCCCTCTCTTTCTCTCTGCCCCATTTTCCTCTCTCTCTGCCCCATTTTCCTCTCTCTCTGCCCCCTTTCCCCCTCTCTCTCTGCCCCCTTTCCCTCTCTCTCTCTGCCCGCTTTTCCTCACTCTCTGCCCCCTTTCCCCCTCTCTCTCTGTCCCCTTTCCCCCTCTCTCTCTGCCCCCTTTTCCTCTCTCTCTCTGCCCCCTTTCCCTCTCTCCCTCTGCCCCCTTTCCCCCTCTCTTTCTGCCCCCTTTCCCCCCCTCTCTCTGCCCCCTTTCCCTCTCTCTCTGCCCCCTTTCCCCCTCTCTTTATGCCCTGTTTCCCCCTCTCTCTCTGCCACCCCTTTCCCTCTCTATCTCTCTGCCCCATTTTCCTCTCTCTCTGCCCCCTTTCCCCCCTCTCTCTGCCCCCTTTCCCCCTCTCTCTCTGCCCCCTTTTCCTCTCTCTCTCTGCCCCCTTTCCCCATCTCTCTATGCCCCCTTTCCCCCTCTCTTTCTGCCCCCTTTCCCCCTCTCTCTCTGCCCCCTTTTCCTCTCTCTCTCTGCCCCCTTTCCCCATCTCTCTATGCCCCCTTTCCCCCTCTCTTTCTGCCCCCTTTCCCCCTCTCTCTCTGCCCCCCTTCCCCCTCTCTCTCTGCCCCCTTTCCCCCTCTCTTTCTGCCCCCTTTCCCCCTCTCTCTCTCTGCTCCCTTTCCCCCTCTCTCACTGCCCCCTTTTGCTCTCTCTCTGCCCCCTTTCCCCCTCTCTTTCAGCCCCCTTTCCCCCTCTCTCTCTGCCCCCTTTTCCTCTCTCTCTGCCCCCTTTCCCTCTCTCTCTCTGCCCCCCTTTCCCCCTCTCTTTCTCTGCCCCGTTTTCCTCACTCCCTGCCCCCCTTTCTCCCCTCTCTCTCTGCCCCCCCTTCCCTCTCTTCCCCCCCCCTCTCTCTCTGCCCCCTTTCCCCCTCTCTTGCTGCCTCCTTTTCCTCTCTCTCTGCCCCCCTTTCCCTCTCTCGCTCTGCCCCCCTTTCCCTCTCTCTCTGCCCCCCTTTGCCTCTCTCTCTGCCCCCTTTCCCTCTCTCTCTGCCCCCTTTCCCACTCTCTCTCTCTGCCCCCTTTCCCTCTCTCTCTGCCCCCCTTTCCCTCTCTCTCTGCCCCCCTTTCCCTCTCTCTCTACCCCCTTTCTCTCTCTGCCCCCTTTCTCTCTCTGCCCCCTTTCCTTCTCTCTCTGCCCCCCTTTCCCTCTCCCTCTGCCCACTTTCCCTCTCTCGCTCTGCCACCTTTCCATCTCTCTCTGCCCCCTTTCCCTCTCTCTCTGCCCCCCTTTCCCTCTCTGCCCCCCTTTCTCTCTCTCTCTGCCCCCTTTCCTTCTCTCTCTGCCCCCTTTCCCCCTCTCTCTCTGCCCCCTTTCCCCCTCTCTCTCTGCCACCTTTCCCTCTCTCGCTCTGCCACCTTTCCCTCTCTCTCTGCCCCATTCCCTCTCTCTCTGCCCCCTTTCCCTCTCTCGCTCTGCCACCTTTCCCCCTCTCTCTGCCCCCTTTCCCTCTCTCTCTGCCCTCTTTCGCTCTCTTGCTCTGCCCCCTTTCGCTCTCTTGCTCTGCCCCCTTTCGCTCTCTCGCTCTGCCCCCTTTCCCTCTCTCTCTGCCCCCTTTCCCTCTCTCTCTGCCCCCTTTCCCTCTCTCTCTCTGCCCCCTTTCTCTCTCTCTGCCCCCTTTCCCTCTCGCTCTCTGCCCCCTTTCCCTCTCTCTCTCTGCCCCCTTTCCCTCTCTCTCTCTCTGCCCCCATTCCCTCTCTCTCTCTGCCCCCTTTCCCTCTCTCTCTCTGCCCCCTTTCTCTCTCTCTCTCTGCCCCCCTTCTCTCTCTCTCTCTCTGCCCCCTTTCCCTCTCTCTCTGCCCCCTTTCCCTCTCTCTCTCTCTGCCCCCTTTCCCTCACTCTCTGCCCCCTTTCCCTCTCTCTCTCTGCCCCCCTTCTCTCTCTCTCTCTCTGCCCCCTTTCCCTCTCTCTCTGCCCCCTTTCCCTCTCTCTCTCTCTGCCCCCTTTCCCTCTCTCTGCCCCTTTCCCTCTCTCTCTCTGCCGCCTTTCCCTCTCTCTCTCTGCCCCCTTTCCCTCTCTCTCTCTCTGCCCCCTTTCCCTCTCTCTCTCTCTGCCCCATTTCCCTCTCTCTCTCAGCTCCCCCTTTCCCTCTCTCTTTCTGCCCCCCCTTTCCCTCTCTCTCTGCCCTCTTTTCCTCTCTCTCTCTGTCCCCTTTCCCCCTCTCTCTCTGCCCCCTTTCCCCCTCTCTCTCTGCCCCCTTTCCCTCACTCTCTGCCCCCTTTCCCTCTCTCTCTCAGCTCCCCCTTTCCCTCTCTCTTTCTGCCCCCCCCTTTCCCTCTCTCTCTGCCCTCTTTTCCTCTCTCTCTCTGTCCCCTTTCCCTCTCTCTCTCAGCCCCGTTTCCCCCTCTCTCAGCCCCCTTTCCCCCTCTCTTTCTGGCCCCTTTCCCCCTCTCTCTCTGCCCCCCCTTTCCCTCTCTCTCTCTGCCCCATTTTCCTCTCTCTCTGCCCCCTTCCCCCTCTCTCTCTGCCCCCTTTCCCCCTCTCTCTCTGCCCCCTTTTCCTCTCTCTCTGCCCCCCTTTCCCCATCTCTCTCTGCCCCCTTTCCCCATCTCTCTCTGCCCCCTTTCCCCCTCTCTTTCTGCCCCATTTCCCCCTCTCTCTCTGTCCCCTTTTCCTCTCTCTCCCTGCCCCCTTTCCCCCTCTCTGCCCCCTTTCCCCCTCTCTTTCTGCCCCCTTTCCCCCTCTCTCTCTGCCCCTTTCCCCCTCTCTCTCTGCCCCCTTTTCCTCTCTCTCTGCCCCCCTTTCCCTCTCTCTCTGCCCCTCTTTCCCTCTCTCTCTACCCCCTTTCTCTCTCTCTCTGCCCCCTTTCTCTCTCTGCCCCCTTTCCTTCTCTCTCTGCCCCCCTTTCCCTCTCTCTCTGCCCACTTTCCCTCTCTCGCTCTGCCACCTTTCCATCTCTCTCTGCCCCCTTTCCCTCTCTCTCTGCCCCCCTTTCCCTCTCTCTCTGCCCCCCTTTCCCTCTCTCTCTACCCCCTTTCTCTCTCTCTCTGCCCCCTTTCTCTCTCTGCCCCCTTTCCTTCTCTCTCTGCCCCCCTTTCCCTCTCTCTCTGCCCACTTTCCCTCTCTCGCTCTGCCACCTTTCCATCTCTCTCTGCCCCCTTTCCATCTCTATCTGCCCCCCTTTCCCTCTCTGCCCCCCTTTCTCTCTCTCTCTGCCCCCTTTCCTTCTCTCTCTGCCCCATTTCCCCCTCTCTCTCTGCCCCCTTTCCCCCTCTCTCTCTGCCACCTTTCCCTCTCTCGCTCTGCCACCTTTCCCTCTCTCTCTGCCCCCTTTCCCTCTCTCTCTGCCCCCTGTCCCTCTCTCGCTCTGCCACCTTTCCCCCTCTCTCTGCCCCCTTTCCCTCTCTCTCTGCCCTCTTTCGCTCTCTTGCTCTGCCCCCTTTCGCTCTCTTGCTCTGCCCCCTTTCGCTCTCTCGCTCTGCCCCCTTTCGCTCTCTCGCTCTGCCCCCTTTCCCTCTCTCTCTGCCCCCTTTCCCTCTCTCTCTGCCCCCTTTCCCTCTCTCTCTCTGCCCCCTTTCTCTCTCTCTCTGCCCCCTTTCCCTCTCGCTCTCTGCCCCCTTTCCCTCTCTCTCTCTCTCTGCCCCCATTCCCTCTCTCTCTCTCTGCCCCCTTTCCCTCTCTCTCTCTGCCCCCTTTCTCTCTCTCTCTGCCCCCTTTCCCTCTCGCTCTCTGCCCCCTTTCCCTCTCTCTCTCTGCCCCCTTTCCCTCTCTCTCTCTCTGCCCCCATTCCCTCTCTCTCTCTCTGCCCCCTTTCCCTCTCTCTCTGCCCCCTTTCCCTCTCTCTCTCTGCCCCCTTCTCTCTCTCTCTCTCTGCCCCCTTTCCCTCTCTCTCTGCCCCCTTTCCCTCTCTCTCTCTGCCCCCTTTCCCTCTCTCTGCCCCCTTTCCCTCTCTCTCTCTGCCGCCTTTCCCTCTCTCTCTCTGCCCCCTTTCCCTCTCTCTCTCTCTGCCCCCTTTCCCTCTCTCTCTCTCTGCCCCCTTTCCCTCTCTCTCTCAGCTCCCCCTTTCCCTCTCTCTTTCTGCCCCCCCTTTCCCTCTCTCTCTGCCCTCTTTTCCTCTCTCTCTCTGTCCCCTTTCCCTCTCTCTCTCTGCCCCCTTTCCCCTCTCTCTCTGCCCCCTTTCCCTCACTCTCTGCCCCCTTTCCCTCTCTCTCTCAGCTCCCCCTTTCCCTCTCTCTTTCTGCCCCCCCTTTCCCTCTCTCTCTGCCCTCTTTTCCTCTCTCTCTCTGTCCCCTTTCCCTCTCTCTCTCAGCCCCGTTTCCCCCTCTCTCAGCCCCCTTTCCCCCTCTCTTTCTGGCCCCTTTCCCCCTCTCTCTCTGCCCCCCCTTTCCCTCTCTCTCTCTGCCCCATTTTCCTCTCTCTCTGCCCCCTTCCCCCTCTCTCTCTGCCTCCTTTCCCCCTCTCTCTCTGCCCCCTTTTCCTCTCTCTCTGTCCCCTTTTCCTCTCTCTCTCTGCCCCCTTTCCCCCTCTCTGCCCCCTTTCCCCCTCTCTTTCTGCCCCCTTTCCCCCTCTCTCTCTGCCCCCTTTCCCCCTCTCTCTCTGCCCCCTTTTCCTCTCTCTCGCTGCCCCCCTTTCCCCCTCTCTCTCTGCCCCCTTTTCCTCTCTCTCTGCCCCCTTTCCCTCTCTCTCTCTGCCCCCTTTCCCTCTCTCTCTCTGCCCCCCTTTCCCTCTCTCTCTCTCCCCCCCTTTCTCTCTCTCTCTGCCCCCGTTCCCTCTCGCTCTCTGCCCCCTTTCCCTCTCTCTCTGCCCCCTTTCCCTCTCTCTCTCTCTGCCCCCATTCCCTCTCTCTCTCTCTGCCCCCTTTCCCTCTCTCTCTCTGCCCCCTTTCTCTCTCTCTCTGCCCCCTTTCCCTCTCGCTCTCTGCCCCCTTTCCCTCTCTCTCTCTGCCCCCTTTCCCTCTCTCTCTCTCTGTCCCCATTCCCTCTCTCTCTATCTGCCCCCTTTCCCTCTCTCTCTGCCCCCTTTCCCTCTCTCTCTCTGCCCCCCTTCTCTCTCTCTCTCTCTGCCCCCTTTCCCTCTCTCTCTGCCCCCTTTCCCTCTCTCTCTCTGCCCCCTTTCCCTCTCTCTGCCCCCTTTCCCTCTCTCTCTCTGCCGCCTTTCCCTCTCTCTCTCTGCCCCCTTTCCCTCTCTCTCTCTCTGCCCCCTTTCCCTCTCTCTCTCTCTGCCCCCTTTCCCTCTCTCTCTCAGCTCCCCCTTTCCCTCTCTCTTTCTGCCCCCCCTTTCCCTCTCTCTCTGCCCTCTTTTCCTCTCTCTCTCTGTCCCCTTTCCCTCTCTCTCTCTGCCCCCTTTCCCCCTCTCTCTCTGCCCCCTTTCCCTCACTCTCTGCCCCCTTTCCCTCTCTCTCTCAGCTCCCCCTTTCCCTCTCTCTTTCTGCCCCCCCCCTTTCCCTCTCTCTCTGCCCTCTTTTCCTCTCTCTCTCTCTGTCCCCTTTCCCTCTCTCTCTCAGCCCCGTTTCCCCCTCTCTCAGCCCCCTTTCCCCCTCTCTTTCTGGCCCCTTTCCCCCTCTCTCTCTGCCCCCCCTTTCCCTCTCTCTCTCTCTGCCCCATTTTCCTCTCTCTCTGCCCCCTTCCCCCTCTCTCTCTGCCCCCTTTCCCCCTCTCTCTCTGCCCCCTTTTCCTCTCTCTCTGCCCCCCTTTCCCCATCTCTCTCTGCCCCCTTTCCCCCTCTCTTTCTGCCCCATTTCCCCCTCTCTCTCTGTCCCCTTTTCCTCTCTCTCTCTGCCCCCTTTCCCCCTCTCTTTCTGCCCCCTTTCCCCCTCTCTCTCTGCCCCCTTTCCCCCTCTCTCTCTGCCCCCTTTCCCCCTCTCTCTCTGCCCCCTTTTCCTCTCTCTCTCTGCCCCCCTTTCCCTCTCTCTCTGCCCCCCTTTCCCTCTCTCTCTACCCCCTTTCTCTCTCTCTCTGCCCCCTTTCTCTCTCTGCCCCCTTTCCTTCTCTCTCTGCCCCCCTTTCCCTCTCTCTCTGCCCACTTTCCCTCTCTCGCTCTGCCACCTTTCCATCTCTCTCTGCCCCCTTTCCCTCTCTCTCTGCCCCCCTTTCCCTCTCTCTCTGCCCCCCTTTCCCTCTCTCTCTACCCCCTTTCTCTCTCTCTCTGCCCCCTTTCTCTCTCTGCCCCCTTTCCTTCTCTCTCTGCCCCCCTTTCCCTCTCTCTCTGCCCACTTTCCCTCTCTCGCTCTGCCACCTTTCCATCTCTCTCTGCCCCCTTTCCCTCTCTCTCTGCCCCCCTTTCCCTCTCTGCCCCCCTTTCTCTCTCTCTCTGCCCCCTTTCCTTCTCTCTCTGCCCCCTTTCCCCCTCTCTCTCTGCCCCCTTTCCCCCTCTCTCTCTGCCCCCTTTCCCCCTCTCTCTCTGCCCCCTTTTCCTCTCTCTCTGTCCCCTTTTCCTCTCTCTCTCTGCCCCCTTTCCCCCTCTCTGCCCCCTTTCCCCCTCTCTTTCTGCCCCCTTTCCCCCTCTCTCTCTGCCCCCTTTCCCCCTCTCTCTCTGCCCCCTTTTCCTCTCTCTCGCTGCCCCCCTTTCCCCCTCTCTCTCTGCCCCCTTTTCCTCTCTCTCTGCCCCCTTTCCCTCTCTCTCTCTGCCCCCTTTCCCTCTCTCTCTCTGCCCCCCTTTCCCTCTCTCTCTCTCCCCCCCTTTCTCTCTCTCTCTGCCCCCGTTCCCTCTCGCTCTCTGCCCCCTTTCCCTCTCTCTCTGCCCCCTTTCCCTCTCTCTCTCTCTGCCCCCATTCCCTCTCTCTCTCTCTGCCCCCTTTCCCTCTCTCTCTCTGCCCCCTTTCTCTCTCTCTCTGCCCCCTTTCCCTCTCGCTCTCTGCCCCCTTTCCCTCTCTCTCTCTGCCCCCTTTCCCTCTCTCTCTCTCTGTCCCCATTCCCTCTCTCTCTATCTGCCCCCTTTCCCTCTCTCTCTGCCCCCTTTCCCTCTCTCTCTCTGCCCCCCTTCTCTCTCTCTCTCTCTGCCCCCTTTCCCTCTCTCTCTGCCCCCTTTCCCTCTCTCTCTCTGCCCCCTTTCCCTCTCTCTGCCCCCTTTCCCTCTCTCTCTCTGCCGCCTTTCCCTCTCTCTCTCTGCCCCCTTTCCCTCTCTCTCTCTGCCCCCTTTCCCTCTCTCTCTCTGCCCCCTTTCCCTCTCTCTCTCTCTGCCCCCTTTCCCTCTCTCTCTCAGCTCCCCCTTTCCCTCTCTCTTTCTGCCCCCCCTTTCCCTCTCTCTCTGCCCTCTTTTCCTCTCTCTCTCTGTCCCCTTTCCCTCTCTCTCTCTGCCCCCTTTCCCCCTCTCTCTCTGCCCCCTTTCCCTCACTCTCTGCCCCCTTTCCCTCTCTCTCTCAGCTCCCCCTTTCCCTCTCTCTTTCTGCCCCCCCCTTTCCCTCTCTCTCTGCCCTCTTTTCCTCTCTCTCTCTGTCCCCTTTCCCTCTCTCTCTCAGCCCCGTTTCCCCCTCTCTCAGCCCCCTTTCCCCCTCTCTTTCTGGCCCCTTTCCCCCTCTCTCTCTGCCCCCCCTTTCCCTCTCTCTCTCTCTGCCCCATTTTCCTCTCTCTCTGCCCCCTTCCCCCTCTCTCTCTGCCCCCTTTCCCCCTCTCTCTCTGCCCCCTTTTCCTCTCTCTCTGCCCCCCTTTCCCCATCTCTCTCTGCCCCCTTTCCCCCTCTCTTTCTGCCCCATTTCCCCCTCTCTCTCTGTCCCCTTTTCCTCTCTCTCTCTGCCCCCTTTCCCCCTCTCTTTCTGCCCCCTTTCCCCCTCTCTCTCTGCCCCCTTTCCCCCTCTCTCTCTGCCCCCTTTCCCCCTCTCTCTCTGCCCCCTTTTCCTCTCTCTCTCTGCCCCCCTTTCCCTCTCTCTCTGCCCCCCTTTCCCTCTCTCTCTACCCCCTTTCTCTCTCTCTCTGCCCCCTTTCTCTCTCTGCCCCCTTTCCTTCTCTCTCTGCCCCCCTTTCCCTCTCTCTCTGCCCACTTTCCCTCTCTCGCTCTGCCACCTTTCCATCTCTCTCTGCCCCCTTTCCCTCTCTCTCTGCCCCCCTTTCCCTCTCTCTCTGCCCCCCTTTCCCTCTCTCTCTACCCCCTTTCTCTCTCTCTCTGCCCCCTTTCTCTCTCTGCCCCCTTTCCTTCTCTCTCTGCCCCCCTTTCCCTCTCTCTCTGCCCACTTTCCCTCTCTCGCTCTGCCACCTTTCCATCTCTCTCTGCCCCCTTTCCCTCTCTCTCTGCCCCCCTTTCCCTCTCTGCCCCCCTTTCTCTCTCTCTCTGCCCCCTTTCCTTCTCTCTCTGCCCCCTTTCCCCCTCTCTCTCTGCCCCCTTTCCCCCTCTCTCTCTGCCACCTTTCCCTCTCTCTCTGCCCCCTTTCCCTCTCTCTCTGCCCCCTTTCCCTCTCTCGCTCTGCCACATTTCCCCCTCTCTCTGCCCCCTTTCCCTCTCTCTCTGCCCTCTTTCGCTCTCTTGCTCTGCCCCCTTTCGCTCTCTTGCTCTGCCCCCTTTCGCTCTCTCGCTCTGCCCCCTTTCCCTCTCTCTCTGCCCCCTTTCCCTCTCTCTCTGCCCCCTTTCCCTCTCTCTCTCTGCCCCCTTTCTCTCTCTCTCTGCCCCCTTTCCCTCTCGCTCTCTGCCCCCTTTCCCTCTCTCTCTCTGCCCCCTTTCCCTCTCTCTCTCTCTGCCCCCTTTCCCTCTCTCTCTCTGCCCCCTTTCTCTCTCTCTCTGCCCCCTTTCCCTCTCGCTCTCTGCCCCCTTTCCCTCTCTCTCTCTGCCCCCTTTCCCTCTCTCTCTCTCTGCCCCCATTCCCTCTCTCTCTCTCTGCCCCCTTTCCCTCTCTCTCTCTGCCCCCTTTCTCTCTCTCTCTGCCCCCTTTCCCTCTCGCTCTCTGCCCCCTTTCCCTCTCTCTCTCTGCCCCCTTTCCCTCTCTCTCTCTCTGCCCCCATTCACTCTCTCTCTCTCTGCCCCCTTTCCCTCTCTCTCTGCCCCCTTTCCCTCTCTCTCTCTGCCCCCCTTCTCTCTCTCTCTCTCTCTGCCCACTTTCCCTCTCTCTCTGCCCCCTTTCCCTCTCTCTCTCTGCCCCCTTTCCCTCTCTCTGCCCCCTTTCCCTCTCTCTCTCTGCCGCCTTTCCCTCTCTCTCTCTGCCCCCTTTCCCTCTCTCTCTCTCTGCCCCCTTTCCCTCTCTCTCTCTCTGCCCCCTTTCCCTCTCTCTCTCAGCTCCCCCTTTCCCTCTCTCTTTCTGCCCCCCCTTTCCCTCTCTCTCTGCCCTCTTTTCCTCTCTCTCTCTGTCCCCTTTCCCTCTCTCTCTCTGCCCCCTTTCCCCCTCTCTCTCTGCCCCCTTTCCCTCACTCTCTGCCCCCTTTCCCTCTCTCTCTCAGCTCCCCCTTTCCCTCTCTCTTTCTGCCCCCCCTTTCCCTCTCTCTCTGCCCTCTTTTCCTCTCTCTCTCTGTCCCCTTTCCCTCTCTCTCTCAGCCCCGTTTCCCCCTCTCTCAGCCCCCTTTCCCCCTCTCTTTCTGGCCCCTTTCCCCCTCTCTCTCTGCCCCCCCTTTCCCTCTCTCTCTCTGCCCCCTTCCCCCTCTCTCTCTGCCCCCTTTCCCCCTCTCTCTCTGCCCCCTTTTCCTCTCTCTCTGCCCCCCTTTCCCCATCTCTCTCTGCCCCCTTTCCCCCTCTCTTTCTGCCCCATTTCCCCCTCTCTCTCTGTCCCCTTTTCCTCTCTCTCTCTGCCCCCTTTCCCCCTCTCTGCCCCCTTACCCCCTCTCTTTCTGCCCCCTTTCCCCCTCTCTCTCTGCCCCCTTTCCCCCTCTCTCTCTGCCCCCTTTTCCTCTCTCTCTGCCCCCCTTTCCCCCTCTCTCTCTGCCCCCTTTCCCTCTCTCTCTCTCTGCCCCCCTTCCCTCTCTCTCTCTCTGCCCCCCTTCCCTCTCTCTCTCTCTCTGCCCCCCTTTCCCCCTCTCTCTCTCTGCCCCCCTTTCCCACTCTCTCTCTGCCCCCTTTCCCTCTCTCTCTCTCTCTGCCCCCCGTTTCCCTCTCGCTCTGCCCCCCCTTTCCATCTCTCTCTCTGCCCCCTTTCCCTCTCTCTCTGCCCCCCCTTTCCCTCTCTCTCTCTGCCCCCGCTTTCCCTCTCTCTCTCTCTGACCCCCCCTTTCCCTCTCTCTCTCTGCCCCCTTTCCCTCTCTCTCTCTCTGCTTCCTTCCCTCTCTCTCTGTGCCCCCCTTTCCCCCTCTCTCTCTGCCCCCCTTTCCCCCTCTCTCTCTGCCCCCCCTTTCCCTCTCTCTCTGCCCCCTTTCCCCCTCTCTCTCTGCCCCCGCTTTCCCTCTCTCTCTCTCATGCCCCCCGTTTCCCTCTCTCTCTTCCCCCCTCTTTCCCTCTCTCTCTCTGCCCCCTTTCCCTCTCTCTCTCTCTGCCCCCCTTCCCTCTCTCTCTCTCTGCCCCCCTTCCCTCTCTCTCTCTCTGCCCCCCTTTCCCCCTCTCTCTCTGCCCCCCTTCCCTCTCTCTCTCTGCCCCCCTTTCCACCTCTCTCTCTGCCCACCTTCCCTCTCTCTCTCTGCCCCCCTTTCCCCCTCTCTCTCTCTGCCCCCCTTCGCTCTCTCTCTCTCTGCCCCCTCTTTCCCTCTCTCTCTGCCCCCCCTTTCCCTCTCTCTCTGCCCCCGCTTTCCCTCTCTCTCTCTGCCCCCTTTCCCTCTCTCTCTCTGCCCCCCCTTTCCCCCTCTCTCTCTGCCCCCTTTCCCTCTCTCTCTCTCTGCCCCCCCTTTCCCTCTCTCTTTCTGCCCCCTTTCCCCCCCTCTCTCTCTGCCCCCCCTTTCCCCCTCTCTCTGCCCTCTTTCCCGCTCTCTCTCTCTGCCCCCCTTTCCCTCTCTCTCTCTGCCCCCTTCCCTCTCTCTCTGTGCCCCCCTTTCCCCCCCTCTCTCTGTCCCCCTTTCCCCCCCCTCTCTCTGCCCCCTTTCCCTCACTCTCTCAGCCCCCCCTTTACCCCCCTCTCTCTCTGCCCCCTTTCCCTGTCTCTCTCTGCCCCCCCTTTCCCTCCTCGCTCCCTGCCCCCCCCCCCTTCCCTCTCTCTCTGGCCCCCCTTTCCCTCTCTCTCTCTGCCCCCCTTTCCCTCTCTCTCTCTCCCCCCCTTTCCCCCTCTCTCTCTGCCCCCCTTCGCTCTCTCTCTCTCTGCCACCCTTTCCCTCTCTCTCTCTGCCCCCCCTTTCCCTCTCTCTGTCCCCTTTCCCTCTCTCTCTGCCCCTTTTCTCCCTCTCTGTCTCTGCCCCCCCTTTCCCTCTCTCTCTCTGCCCCCCCTTTCCCTCTCTCTCTCTGCCCCCCCTTTCCCTCTCTCTCTCTGCCCCCGCTTTCCCTCTCTCTCTCTCTCTGCCCCCCGTTTCCCTCTCTCTCTGCCCCCCCTTTCCCTCGCTCTCTCTGCCCCTTTCCCTCTCTCTCTGCCCCCGCTTTCCCTCTCTCTCTCTCCCCCCCTTTCCCCCTCTCTCTCTGCCCCCCTTCGCTCTCTCTCTCTCTGCCACCCTTTCCCTCTCTCTGTCCCCTTTCCCTCTCTCTCTGCCCCTTTTCTCCCTCTCTGTCTCTGCCCCCCCTTTCCCTCTCTCTCTCTGCCCCTCCTTTCCCTCTCTCTCTCTCTGACCTCCCCTTTCCCTCTCTCGCTCTCCCCCCCTTTCCCCCTCTCTCTCTGCCCCCCTTCGCTCTCTCTCTCTCTGCCACCCTTTCCCTCTCTCTCTCTGCCCCCGCTTTCCCTCTCTCTCTCTCTCTGCCCCCCGTTTCCCTCTCTCTCTGCCCCCCCTTTCCCTCGCTCTCTCTGCCCCTTTCCCTCTCTCTCTGCCCCCCCCTTTCCCTCTCTCTCTCTGCCCCCGCTTTCCCTCTCTCTCTCTCTGACCCCCCCTTTCCCTCTCTCTCTGCACCCCCTTTCCCTCTCTCTCTCTGCCCCCTTTCCCTCTCTCTCTCTGCCCCCTTTCCCTCTCTCTCTCTCTGCTTCCTTCCCTCTCTCTCTGTGCCCCCCTTTCCCCCTCTCTCTCTGCCCCCTTTCCCCCTCTCTCTCTCTGCCCCCTTTCCCCCTCTCTCTTTGCCCCCGCTTTCCCTCTCTCTCTCTCTCTGACCCCCGTTTCCCTCTCTCTCTGCCCCCCCTTTCCCTCTCTCTCTCTGCCCCCTTTCCCTCTCTCTCTCTCTGCCCCCTTTCCCTCTCTCTCTCTCTGCCCCCCTTCCCTCTCTCTCTCTGTGCCCCCTTTCCCTCTCTCTCTGCCCCCCTTCCCTCTCTCTCTCTGCCCCCCTTTCCCCCTCTCTCTGTGCCCCCCTTCCCTCTCTCTCTCTGCCCCCCTTTCCCCCTCTCTCTCTGCCCACCTTCCCTCTCTCTCTCTCTCTCTGCCCCCCTTTCCCTCTCTCTCTGCCCCCCCTTTCCCTCTCTCTCTCTGCCCCCGCTTTCCCTCTCTCTCTGCCCTCTTTTCCTCTCTCTCTCTGTCCCCTTTCCGTCTCTCTCTCTGCCCCCTTTCCCCCTCTCTCTCTGCCCCCTTTCCCTCACTCTCTGCCCCCTTTCCCTCTCTCTCTCAGCTCCCCCTTTCCCTCTCTCTTTCTGCCCCCCCCTTTCCCTCTCTCTCTGCCCTCTTTTCCTCTCTCTCTCTGTCCCCTTTCCCTCTCTCTCTCAGCCCCGTTTCCCCCTCTCTCAGCCCCCTTTCCCCCTCTCTTTCTGGCCCCTTTCCCCTCTCTCTCTGCCCCCCCTTTCCCTCTCTCTCTCTGCCCCATTTTCCTCTCTCTCTGCCCCCTTCCCCCTCTCTCTCTGCCCCCTTTCCCCCTCTCTCTCTGCCCCCTTTTCCTCTCTCTCTGCCCCCCTTTCCCCATCTCTCTCTGCCCCCTTTCCCCCTCTCTTTCTGCCCCATTTCCCCCTCTCTCTCTGTCCCCTTTTCCTCTCTCTCTCTGCCCCCTTTCCCCCTCTCTGCCCCCTTTCCCCCTCTCTTTCTGCCCCCTTTCCCCCTCTCTCTCTGCCCCCTTTCCCCCTCTCTCTCTGCCCCCTTTCCCCCTCTCTCTCTGCCCCCTTTTCCTCTCTCTCTGCCCCCCTTTCCCTCTCTCTCTGCCCCCCTTTCCCTCTCTCTCTACCCCCTTTCTCTCTCTCTCTGCCCCCTTTCTCTCTCTGCCCCCTTTCCTTCTCTCTCTGCCCCCCTTTCCCTCTCTCTCTGCCCACTTTCCCTCTCTCGCTCTGCCACCTTTCCATCTCTCTCTGCCCCCTTTCCCTCTCTCTCTGCCCCCCTTTCCCTCTCTCTCTGCCCCCCTTTCCCTCTCTCTCTACCCCCTTTCTCTCTCTCTCTGCCCCCTTTCTCTCTCTGCCCCCTTTCCTTCTCTCTCTGCCCCCCTTTCCCTCTCTCTCTGCCCACTTTCCCTCTCGCTCTGCCACCTTTCCATCTCTCTCTGCCCCCTTTCCCTCTCTCTCTGCCCCCCTTTCCCTCTCTGCCCCCCTTTCTCTCTCTCTCTGCCCCCTTTCCTTCTCTCTCTGCCCCCTTTCCCCCTCTCTCTCTGCCCCCTTTCCCCCTCTCTCTCTGCCACCTTTCCCTCTCTCGCTCTGCCACCTTTCCCTCTCTCTCTGCCCCCTTTCCCTCTCTCTCTGCCCCCTTTCCCTCTCTCGCTCTGCCCCCTTTCCCTCTCTCTCTGCCCCCTTTCCCTCTCTCTCTGCCCCCTTTCCCTCTCTCTCTCTGCCCCCTTTCTCTCTCTCTCTGCCCCCTTTCCCTCTCGCTCTCTGCCCCCTTTCCCTCTCTCTCTCTGCCCCCTTTCCCTCTCTCTCTCTGCCCCCATTCCCTCTCTCTCTCTCTGCCCCCTTTCCCTCTCTCTCTCTGCCCCCTTTCTCTCTCTCTCTGCCCCCTTTCCCTCTCGCTCTCTGCCCCCTTTCCCTCTCTCTCTCTGCCCCCTTTCCCTCTCTCTCTCTCTGCCCCCATTCACTCTCTCTCTCTCTGCCCCCTTTCGCTCTCTCTCTGCCCCCTTTCCCTCTCTCTCTCTGCCCCCCTTCTCTCTCTCTCTCTGCCCCCTTTCCCTCTCTCTCTGCCCCCTTTCCCTCTCTCTCAATGCCCCCTTTCCCTCTCTCTGCCCCCTTTCCCTCTCTCTCTCTGCCGCCTTTCCCTCTCTCTCTCTGCCCCCTTTCCCTCTCTCTCTCTCTGCCCCCTTTCCCTCTCTCTCTCTCTGCCCCCTTTCCCTCTCTCTCTCAGCTCCCCCTTTCCCTCTCTCTTTCTGCCCCCCCTTTCCCTCTCTCTCTGCCCTCTTTTCCTCTCTCTCTCTGTCCCCTTTCCCTCTCTCTCTCTGCCCCCTTTCCCCCTCTCTCTCTGCCCCCTTTCCCTCACTCTCTGCCCCCTTTCCCTCTCTCTCTCAGCTCCCCCTTTCCCTCTCTCTTTCTGCCCCCCCTTTCCCTCTCTCTCTGCCCTCTTTTCCTCTCTCTCTGCCCTCTTTCCCGCTCTCTCTCTCTGCCCCCCTTTCCCTCTCTCTCTCTGCCCCCTTCCCTCTCTCTCTGTGCCCCCCTTTCCCCCCCTCTCTCTGTCCCCCTTTCCCCCCCCTCTCTCTGCCCCCTTTCCCTCACTCTCTCAGCCCCCCCTTTACCCCCCTCTCTCTCTGCCCCCTTTCCCTGTCTCTCTCTGCCCCCCCTTTCCCTCCTCGCTCCCTGCCCCCCCCCCTTCCCTCTCTCTCTGGCCCCCCTTTCCCTCTCTCTCTCTGCCCCCCTTTCCCTCTCTCTCTCTCCCCCCCTTTCCCCCTCTCTCTCTGCCCCCCTTCGCTCTCTCTCTCTGTGCCACCCTTTCCCTCTCTCTCTCTGCCCCCCCTTTCCCTCTCTCTGTCCCCTTTCCCTCTCTCTCTGCCCCTTTTCTCCCTCTCTGTCTCTGCCCCCCCTTTCCCTCTCTCTCTCTGCCCCCCCTTTCCCTCTCTCTCTCTGCCCCCCCTTTCCCTCTCTCTCTCTGCCCCCGCTTTCCCTCTCTCTCTCTCTCTGCCCCCCGTTTCCCTCTCTCTCTGCCCCCCCTTTCCCTCGCTCTCTCTGCCCCTTTCCCTCTCTCTCTGCCCCCGCTTTCCCTCTCTCTCTCTCCCCCCCTTTCCCCCTCTCTCTCTGCCCCCCTTCGCTCTCTCTCTCTCTGCCACCCTTTCCCTCTCTCTGTCCCCTTTCCCTCTCTCTCTGCCCCTTTTCTCCCTCTCTGTCTCTGCCCCCCCTTTCCCTCTCTCTCTCTGCCCCTCCTTTCCCTCTCTCTCTCTCTGACCTCCCCTTTCCCTCTCTCGCTCTCCCCCCCTTTCCCCCTCTCTCTCTGCCCCCCTTCGCTCTCTCTCTCTCTGCCACCCTTTCCCTCTCTCTCTCTGCCCCCGCTTTCCCTCTCTCTCTCTCTCTGCCCCCCGTTTCCCTCTCTCTCTGCCCCCCCTTTCCCTCGCTCTCTCTGCCCCTTTCCCTCTCTCTCTGCCCCCCCCTTTCCCTCTCTCTCTCTGCCCCCGCTTTCCCTCTCTCTCTCTCTGACCCCCCCTTTCCCTCTCTCTCTGCACCCCCTTTCCCTCTCTCTCTCTGCCCCCTTTCCCTCTCTCTCTCTGCCCCCTTTCCCTCTCTCTCTCTCTGCTTCCTTCCCTCTCTCTCTGTGCCCCCCTTTCCCCCTCTCTCTCTGCCCCCTTTCCCCCTCTCTCTCTCTGCCCCCTTTCCCCCTCTCTCTTTGCCCCCGCTTTCCCTCTCTCTCTCTCTCTCTGCCCCCCGTTTCCCTCTCTCTCTGCCCCCCCTTTCCCTCTCTCTCTCTGCCCCCTTTCCCTCTCTCTCTCTCTGCCCCCCTTTCCCTCTCTCTCTCTCTGCCCCCCTTCCCTCTCTCTCTCTGTGCCCCCTTTCC
This sequence comes from Chiloscyllium plagiosum, assembly GCF_037043375.1. Taxonomy (NCBI): domain Eukaryota; kingdom Metazoa; phylum Chordata; class Chondrichthyes; order Orectolobiformes; family Hemiscylliidae; genus Chiloscyllium; species Chiloscyllium plagiosum. The sequence continues at coordinate 13,529 of NW_028270379.1, read as the reverse complement.
CTCTCTCTCTGCCCCCCTTCCCTCTCTCTCTCTGCCCCCCTTTCCCCCTCTCTCTGTGCCCCCCTTCCCTCTCTCTCTCTGCCCCCCTTTCCCCCTCTCTCTCTGCCCACCTTCCCTCTCTCTCTCTCTCTCTGCCCCCCTTTCCCTCTCTCTCTGCCCCCCCTTTCCCTCTCTCTCTCTGCCCCCGCTTTCCCTCTCTCTCTGCCCTCTTTTCCTCTCTCTCTCTGTCCCCTTTCCCTCTCTCTCTCTGCCCCCTTTCCCCCTCTCTCTCTGCCCCCTTTCCCTCACTCTCTGCCCCCTTTCCCTCTCTCTCTCAGCTCCCCCTTTCCCTCTCTCTTTCTGCCCCCCCCTTTCCCTCTCTCTCTGCCCTCTTTTCCTCTCTCTCTCTGTCCCCTTTCCCTCTCTCTCTCAGCCCCGTTTCCCCCTCTCTCAGCCCCCTTTCCCCCTCTCTTTCTGGCCCCTTTCCCCTCTCTCTCTGCCCCCCCTTTCCCTCTCTCTCTCTGCCCCATTTTCCTCTCTCTCTGCCCCCTTCCCCCTCTCTCTCTGCCCCCTTTCCCCCTCTCTCTCTGCCCCCTTTTCCTCTCTCTCTGCCCCCCTTTCCCCATCTCTCTCTGCCCCCTTTCCCCCTCTCTTTCTGCCCCATTTCCCCCTCTCTCTCTGTCCCCTTTTCCTCTCTCTCTCTGCCCCCTTTCCCCCTCTCTGCCCCCTTTCCCCCTCTCTTTCTGCCCCCTTTCCCCCTCTCTCTCTGCCCCCTTTCCCCCTCTCTCTCTGCCCCCTTTCCCCCTCTCTCTCTGCCCCCTTTTCCTCTCTCTCTGCCCCCCTTTCCCTCTCTCTCTGCCCCCCTTTCCCTCTCTCTCTACCCCCTTTCTCTCTCTCTCTGCCCCCTTTCTCTCTCTGCCCCCTTTCCTTCTCTCTCTGCCCCCCTTTCCCTCTCTCTCTGCCCACTTTCCCTCTCTCGCTCTGCCACCTTTCCATCTCTCTCTGCCCCCTTTCCCTCTCTCTCTGCCCCCCTTTCCCTCTCTCTCTGCCCCCCTTTCCCTCTCTCTCTACCCCCTTTCTCTCTCTCTCTGCCCCCTTTCTCTCTCTGCCCCCTTTCCTTCTCTCTCTGCCCCCCTTTCCCTCTCTCTCTGCCCACTTTCCCTCTCGCTCTGCCACCTTTCCATCTCTCTCTGCCCCCTTTCCCTCTCTCTCTGCCCCCCTTTCCCTCTCTGCCCCCCTTTCTCTCTCTCTCTGCCCCCTTTCCTTCTCTCTCTGCCCCCTTTCCCCCTCTCTCTCTGCCCCCTTTCCCCCTCTCTCTCTGCCACCTTTCCCTCTCTCGCTCTGCCACCTTTCCCTCTCTCTCTGCCCCCTTTCCCTCTCTCTCTGCCCCCTTTCCCTCTCTCGCTCTGCCCCCTTTCCCTCTCTCTCTGCCCCCTTTCCCTCTCTCTCTGCCCCCTTTCCCTCTCTCTCTCTGCCCCCTTTCTCTCTCTCTCTGCCCCCTTTCCCTCTCGCTCTCTGCCCCCTTTCCCTCTCTCTCTCTGCCCCCTTTCCCTCTCTCTCTCTCTGCCCCCATTCCCTCTCTCTCTCTCTGCCCCCTTTCCCTCTCTCTCTCTGCCCCCTTTCTCTCTCTCTCTGCCCCCTTTCCCTCTCGCTCTCTGCCCCCTTTCCCTCTCTCTCTCTGCCCCCTTTCCCTCTCTCTCTCTCTGCCCCCATTCACTCTCTCTCTCTCTGCCCCCTTTCGCTCTCTCTCTGCCCCCTTTCCCTCTCTCTCTCTGCCCCCCTTCTCTCTCTCTCTCTGCCCCCTTTCCCTCTCTCTCTGCCCCCTTTCCCTCTCTCTCAATGCCCCCTTTCCCTCTCTCTGCCCCCTTTCCCTCTCTCTCTCTGCCGCCTTTCCCTCTCTCTCTCTGCCCCCTTTCCCTCTCTCTCTCTCTGCCCCCTTTCCCTCTCTCTCTCTCTGCCCCCTTTCCCTCTCTCTCTCAGCTCCCCCTTTCCCTCTCTCTTTCTGCCCCCCCTTTCCCTCTCTCTCTGCCCTCTTTTCCTCTCTCTCTCTGTCCCCTTTCCCTCTCTCTCTCTGCCCCCTTTCCCCCTCTCTCTCTGCCCCCTTTCCCTCACTCTCTGCCCCCTTTCCCTCTCTCTCTCAGCTCCCCCTTTCCCTCTCTCTTTCTGCCCCCCCTTTCCCTCTCTCTCTGCCCTCTTTTCCTCTCTCTCTCTGTCCCCTTTCCCTCTCTCTCTCAGCCCCGTTTCCCCCTCTCTCAGCCCCCTTTCCCCCTCTCTTTCTGGCCCCTTTCCCCCTCTCTCTCTGCCCCCCCTTTCCCTCTCTCTCTCTGCCCCATTTTCCTCTCTCTCTGCCCCCTTCCCCCTCTCTCTCTGCCCCCTTTCCCCCTCTCTCTCTGCCCCCTTTTCCTCTCTCTCTGCCCCCCTTTCCCCATCTCTCTCTGCCCCCTTTCCCCCTCTCTTTCTGCCCCATTTCCCCCTCTCTCTCTGTCCCCTTTTCCTCTCTCTCTCTGCCCCCTTTCCCCCTCTCTGCCCCCTTTCCCCCTCTCTTTCTGCCCCCTTTCCCCCTCTCTCTCTGCCCCCTTTCCCCCTCTCTCTGCCCCCTTTTCCTCTCTCTCTGCCCCCCTTTCCCCCTCTCTCTCTGCCCCCTTTTCCTCTCTCTCTGCCCCCTTTCCCTCTCTCTCTCTACCCCCTTTCCCTCTCTCTCTGCCCCCTTTCCCTCTCTCTCTCTGCCCCCCTTTCCCTCTCTCTCTCTCCCCCCTTTCCCTCTCTCTCTGCCCCCCTTTCCCCCTCTCTCTCTGCCCCCCTTTCCCCCTCTCACTCTGCCCCCCTTCGCTCTCTCTCTCTGCCCCCCTTTCCCTCTCTCTCTCTGCCCCCCCTTTCCCTCTCTCTGCCCCCTTTCCCTCTCTCTCTGCCCCTTTTCTCCCTCTTTCTCTCTGCCCCCCCTTTCCCTCTCTCTCTCTGCCCCCTTTCCCTCTCTCTCTCTGCCCCCCCTTTCCCTCTCTCTCTGCCCCCCTTTCCCACTCTCTCTCTGCCCCCTTTCCCTCTCTCTCTCTCTCTGCCCCCCGTTTCCCTCTCGCTCTGCCCCCCCCTTTCCATCTCTCTCTCTGCCCCCTTTCCCTCTCTCTCTGCCCCCCCTTTCCCTCTTCTCTCTCGCCCCCGCTTTCCCTCTCTCTCTCTCTGACCCCCCCTTTCCCTCTCTCTCTCTGCCCCCTTTCCCTCTCTCTCTCTCTGCTTCCTTCCCTCTCTCTCTGTGCCCCCCTTTCCCCCTCTCTCTCTGCCCCCCTTTCCCCCTCTCTCTCTGCCCCCCCTTTCCCTCTCTCTCTGCCCCCTTTCCCCCTCTCTCTCTGCCCCCGCTTTCCCTCTCTCTCTCTCTCATGCCCTCCGTTTCCCTCTCTCTCTTCCCCCCTCTTTCCCTCTCTCTCTCTGCCCCCTTTCCCTCTCTCTCTCTCTGCCCCCCTTCCCTCTCTCTCTCTCTGCCCCCCTTCCCTCTCTCTCTCTCTGCCCCCCTTTCCCCCTCTCTCTCTCTGCCCCCCTTCCCTCTCTCTCTCTGCCCCCCTTTCCACCTCTCTCTCTGCCCACCTTCCCTCTCTCTCTCTCCCCCCCTTTCCCTCTCTCTCTGCCCCCCTTTCCCCCTCTCTCTCTGCCCCCCTTTCCCCCTCTCACTCTGCCCCCCTTCGCTCTCTCTCTCTGCCCCCCCTTTCCCTCTCTCTGCCCCCTTTCCCTCTCTCTCTGCCCCTTTTCTCCCTCTCTCTCTCTGCCCCCCCTTTCCCTCTCTCTCTCTGCCCCCTTTCCCTCTCTCTCTCTGCCCCCCCCTTTCCCTCTCTCTCTGCCCCCCTTTCCCACTCTCTCTCTGCCCCCTTTCCCTCTCTCTCTCTCTCTGCCCCCCGTTTCCCTCTCGCTCTGCCCCCCCCTTTCCATCTCTCTCTCTGCCCCCTTTCCCTCTCTCTCTGCCCCCCCTTTCCCTCTCTCTCTCTGCCCCCGCTTTCCCTCTCTCTCTCTCTGACCCCCCTTTCCCTCTCTCTCTCTGCCCCCTTTCCCTCTCTCTCTCTCTGCTTCCTTCCCTCTCTCTCTGTGCCCCCCTTTCCCCCTCTCTCTCTGCCCCCCTTTCCCCCTCTCTCTCTGCCCCCCCTTTCCCTCTCTCTCTGCCCCCTTTCCCCCTCTCTCTCTGCCCCCGCTTTCCCTCTCTCTCTCTCTCATGCCCCCCGTTTCCCTCTCTCTCTTCCCCCCTCTTTCCCTCTCTCTCTCTGCCCCCTTTCCCTCTCTCTCTCTCTGCCCCCTTTCCCTCTCTCTCTCTCTGCCCCCCTTCCCTCTCTCTCTCTCTGCCCCCCTTTCCCCCTCTCTCTCTCTGCCCCCCTTCCCTCTCTCTCTCTGCCCCCCTTTCCACCTCTCTCTCTGCCCACCTTCCCTCTCTCTCTCTGCCCCCCTTTCCCCCTCTCTCTCTCTGCCCCCCTTCGCTCTCTCTCTCTCTCTCTGCCCCCCTTTCCCTCTCTCTCTGCCCCCCCCTTTCCCTCTCTCTCTCTGCCCCCGCTTTCCCTCTCTCTCTCTGCCCCCTTTCCCTCTCTCTCTCTGCCCCCCCTTTCCCCCTCTCTCTCTCTGCCCCCTTTCCCTCTCTCTCTCTCTGCCCCCCCTTTCCCTCTCTCTTTCTGCCCCCTTTCCCCCCCTCTCTCTCTGCCCCCCTTTCCCCCTCTCTCTGCCCTCTTTCCCTCTCTCTCTCTCTGCCCCCCTTTCCCTCTCTCTCTCTGCCCCCTTCCCTCTCTCTCTGTGCCCCCCTTTCCCCCCCTCTCTCTGTCCCCCTTTCCCCCCCCTCTCTCTGCCCCCTTTCCCTCACTCTCTCAGCCCCCCCTTTACCCCCCTCTCTTTTACCCCCCTCTCTCTCTGCCCCCTTTCCCTGTCTCTCTCTGCCCCCCCCCTTTCCCTCCTCGCTCCCTGCCCCCCCACCCTTCCCTCTCTCTCTGGCCCCCCTTTCCCTCTCTCTCTCTGCCCCCCTTTCCCTCTCTCTCTCTCCCCCCCCTTTCCCCCTCTCTCTCTGCCCCCCCTTCGCTCTCTCTCTCTCTGCCACCCTTTCCCTCTCTCTCTCTGCCCCCCCCTTTCCCTCTCTCTGTCCCCCTTTCCCTCTCTCTCTGCCCCTTTTCTCCCTCTCTGTCTCTGCCCCCCCCTTTCCCTCTCTCTCTCTGCCCCCCCTTTCCCTCTCTCTCTCTGCCCCCCCCTTTCCCTCACTCTCTCTGCCCCCCGCTTTCCCTCTCTCTCTCTCTCTGCCCCCCCGTTTCCCTCTCTCTCTGCCCCCCCTTTCCCTCTCTCTCTCTGCCCCCCCTTTCCCTCTCTCTCTCTGCCCCCCCTTTCCCCTCACTCTCTCTGCCCCCGCTTTCCCTCTCTCTCTCTCTCTGCCCCCCGTTTCCCTCTCTCTCTCTGCCCCCCCCTTTCCCCTCGCTCTCTCTGCCCCTTTCCCTCTCTCTCTGCCCCTGCTTTCCCTCTCTCTCTCTCCCCCCCCTTTCCCCCTCTCTCTCTGCCCCCCTTCGCTCTCTCTCTCTCCGCCACCCTTTCCCTCTCTCTGTCCCCTTTCCCTCTCTCTCTGCCCCTTTCCTCCCTCTCTGTCTCTGCCCCCCCTTTCCCTCTCTCTCTCTGCCCCCCCTTTCCCTCTCTCTCTCTCTGACCCCCCTTTCCCTCTCTCCTCTCTCCCCCCCTTTCCCCCTCTCTCTCTGCCCCCCCCCTTCGCTCTCTCTCTCTCTGCCACCCTTTCCCTCTCTCTCTCTGCCCCCCCTTTCCCCTCTCTCTGTCCCCTTTCCCTCTCTCTCTGCCCCTTTTCTCCCTCTCTCTCTGCCCCCCCTTTCCCTCTCTCTCTCTGCCCCCCCTTTCCCTCTCTCTCTCTGCCCCCCCCTTTCCCTCTCTCTCTCTGCCCGCCCTTTCCCTCTCTCTCTCTGCCCCCGCTTTCCCCTCTCTCTCTCTCTCTGCCCCCCGTTTCCCTCTCTCTCTGCCCCCCCTTTCCCTCGCTCTCTCTGCCCCTTTCCCTCTCTCTCTGCCCCCCCTTTCCCTCTCTCTCACTGCCCCCGCTTTCCCTCTCTCTCTCTCTGACCCCCCCTTTCCCTCTCTCTCTGCACCCCCTTTCCCTCTCTCTCTCTGCCCCCTTTCCCTCTCTCTCTCTCTGCTTCCTTCCCTCTCTCTCTGTGCCGCCCTTTCCCCCTCTCTCTCTGCCCCCTTTCCCCCTCTCTCTCTCTGCCCCCTTTCCCCCTCTCTCTTTGCCCCCGCTTTCCCTCTCTCTCTCTCTCTGCCCCTTGTTTCCCTCTCTCTCTGCCCCCCCTTTCCCTCTCTCTCTCTGCCCCCTTTCCCTCTCTCTCTCTCTGCCCCCCCTTCCCTCTCTCTCTGTGCCCCCTTTCCCTCTCTCTCTGCCCCCCCTTCCCTCTCTCTCTCTGCCCCCCTTTCCCCCTCTCTCTCTGCCCCCTTCCCTCTCTCTCTCTGCCCCCCTTTCCCCCTCTCTCTCTGCCCCCCTTTCCCCCTCTCTCTCTCTGCCCCCCTTCGCTCCCTCTCTCTCTCTCTCTCTCTGCCCCCCTTTCCCTCTCTCTCTGCCCCCCCCTTTCCCTCTCTCTCTCTGCCCCCGCTTTCCCTCTCTCTCTCTCTGCCCCCTTTCCCTCTCTCTCTCTCTGCCCCCCCTTTCCCTCTCTCTTTCTGCCCCCTTTTCCCCCCCTCTCTCTCTGCCCCCCCTTTTCCTCTCTCTCTGCCCTCTTTCCCGCTCTCTCTCTCTGCCCCCCTTTCCCTCTCTCTCTCTGCCCCCTTCCCTCTCTCTCTCTGCCCCCCTTTCCCCCTCTCTCTCTCTGCCCCCCTTTCCCCCCTCTCTCTCTGCCCCCCTTTCCCACTCTCTCTCTGCCCCCTTTCCCTCTCTCTCTCTCTCTGCCCCCCGTTTCCCTCTCGCTCTGCCCCCCCCTTTCCATCTCTCTCTCTGCCCCCTTTCCCTCTCTCTCTGCCCCCCCTTTCCCTCTCTCTCTCTGCCCCCGCTTTCCCCTCTCTCTCTCTCTGACCCCCCCTTTCCCTCTCTCTCTCTCTGCCCCCTTTCCCTCTCTCTCCTCTCTGCTTCCTTCCCTCTCTCTCTGTGCCCCCCTTTCCCCCCTCTCTCTCTGCCCCCCCTTTCCCCCTCTCTCTCTGCCCCCCCTTTCCCTCTCTCTCTGCCCCCTTTCCCCCTCTCTCTCTGCCCCCGCTTTCCCTCTCTCTCTCTCTCATGCCCCCCGTTTCCCTCTCTCTCTTCCCCCCTCTTTCCCTCTCTCTCTCTGCCCCCTTTCCCTCTCTCTCTCTCTCTGCCCCCCTTCCCTCTCTCTCTCTCTGCCCCCCTTCCCTCTCTCTCTCTCTGCCCCCCTTTCCCCCTCTCTCTCTCTGCCCCCCTTCCCTCTCTCTCTCTCTGCCCCCCCTTTCCACCTCTCTCTCTGCCCACCCTTCCCTCTCTCTCTCTGCCCCCCTTTCCCCCTCTCTCTCTCTGCCCCCCCTTCGCTCTCTCTCTCTCTCTGCCCCCCCTTTCCCTCTCTCTCTGCCCCCCCCTTTCCCTCCTCTCTCTCTGCCCCCGCTTTCCCTCTCTCTCTCTGCCCCCTTTCCCTCTCTCTCTCTGCCCCCCCTTTCCCCCTCTCTCTCTCTGCCCCCTTTCCCTCTCTCTCTCTCTGCCCCCCCTTTCCCTCTCTCTTTCTGCCCCCTTTCCCCCCCTCTCTCTCTGCCCCCCCTTTCCCCCCTCTCTCTGCCCTCTTTCCCTCTCTCTCTCTCTGCCCCCCCTTTCCCTCTCTCTCTCCTGCCCCCTTCCCCTCTCTCTCTGTGCCCCCCTTTCCCCCCCTCTCTCTGTCCCCCTTTCCCCCCCCCTCTCTCTGCCCCCTTTCCCTCACTCTCTCAGCCCCCCCTTTACCCCCCTCTCTCTCTGCCCCCCTTTCCCTGTCTCTCTCTGCCCCCCCTTTCCCTCCTCGCTCCCTGCCCCCCACCCTTCCCTCTCTCTCTGGCCCCCCTTTCCCTCCTCTCTCTCTGCCCCCCTTTCCCTCTCTCTCTCTCCCCCCCTTTCCCCCTCTCTCTCTGCCCCCCTTCGCTCTCTCTCTCTCTGCCACCCTTTCCCTCTCTCTCTCTGCCCCCCCCTTTCCCTCTCTCTGTCCCCTTTCCCTCTCTCTCTGCCCCTTTTCTCCCTCGCTCTCTCTGCCCCCCCTTTCCCTCACTCTCTCTGCCCCCGCTTTCCCTCTCTCTCTCTCTCTGCCCCCCGTTTCCCTCTCTCTCTGCCCCCCCCTTTCCCTCGCTCTCTCTGCCCCTTTCCCTCTCTCTCTGCCCCCCCTTTCCCTCTCTCTCTCTGCCCCGCTTTCCCTCTCTCTCTCTCCCCCCCTTTCCCCCCCTCTCTCTCTGCCCCCCCTTCGCTCTCTCTCTCTCCGCCACCCCTTTCCCTCTCTCTGTCCCCTTTCCCTCTCTCTCTGCCCCCTTTTCTCCCTCTCTGTCTCTGCCCCCCCCTTTCCCTCTCTCTCTCTGCCCCCCCTTTCCCTCTCTCTCTCTCTGACCCCCCTTTCCCTCTCTCTCTCTCTCCCCCCCTTTCCCCCTCTCTCTCTGCCCCCCTTCGCTCTCTCTCTCTCTGCCACCCTTTCCCTCTCTCTCTCTGCCCCCCCTTTCCCTCTCTCTGTCCCCTTTCCCTCTCCTCTCTGCCCCTTTTCTCCCTCTCTCTCTGCCCCCCCTTTCCCTCTCTCTCTCTGCCCCCCCTTTCCCTCTCTCTCTCTGCCCCCCCTTTCCTCTCTCTCTCTGCCCGCCCTTTCCCTCTCTCTCTCTGCCCCCCGCTTTCCCTCTCTCTCTCTCTCTGCCCCCCGTTTCCCTCTCTCTCTGCCCCCCCTTTCCCTCGCTCTCTCCTGCCCCTTTCCCTCTCTCTCTGCCCCCCCCTTTCCCTCTCTCTCACTGCCCCCGCTTTCCCTCTCTCTCTCTCTGACCCCCCCTTTCCCTCTCTCTCTGCACCCCCTTTCCCTCTCTCTCTCTGCCCCTTTCCCTCTCTCTCTCTCTGCTTCCTTCCCTCTCTCTCTGTGCCCCCCCTTTCCCCCTCTCTCTCTGCCCCCTTTCCCCCTCTCTCTCTCTGCCCCCTTTCCCCCTCTCTCTCTTTGCCCCCGCTTTCCCTCTCTCTCTCTCTCTGCCCCCCGTTTCCCTCTCTCTCTGCCCCCCCTTTCCCTCTCTCTCTCTGCCCCCTTTCCCTCTCTCTCTCTCTGCCCCCCTTCCCTCTCTCTCTCTCTGCCCCCCTTCCCTCTCTCTCTGTGCCCCCTTTCCCTCTCTCTCTGCCCCCCTTCCCTCTCTCTCTCTGCCCCCCTTTCCCCCTCTCTCTCTGCCCCCCTTCCCTCTCTCTCTCTGCCCCCCTTTCCCCCTCTCTCTCTGCCCCCCTTTCCCCCTCTCTCTCTCTGCCCCCCTTCGCTCTCTCTCTCTCTCTCTGCCCCCCTTTCCCTCTCTCTCTGCCCCCCCTTTCCCTCTCTCTCTCTGCCCCCGCTTTCCCTCTCTCTCTCTGCCCCCTTTCCCTCTCTCTCTCTCTGCCCCCCCTTTCCCTCTCTCTTTCTGCCCCCTTTCCCCCCCCTCTCTCTCTGCCCCCCCTTTTCCTCTCTCTCTGCCCTCTTTCCCGCTCTCTCTCTCTGCCCCCCTTTCCCTCTCTCTCTCTGCCCCCTTCCCTCTCTCTCTCTGCCCCCTTTCCCCCCTCTCTCTCTCTGCCCCCCCCTTTCCCCCCTCTCTCTCTTCCCCCCCTTTCCCTCTCTCTCTGCCCCCCCTTTCCCTCTCTCTCTGCCCCCCTTTCCCTCTCTCTCTGCCCCCTTTTCCTCTCTCTCTGCCCCCTTTCCCTCTCTCTCTCTACCCCCTTTCCCTCTCTCTCTCTGCCCCCTTTCCCTCTCTCTCTCTGCCCCCCTTTCCCTCTCTCTCTCTCCCCCCCTTTCCCTCTCTCTCTCTGCCCCCCCTTTCCCCCTCTCTCTCTGCCCCCCTTTCCCCCTCTCACTCTGCCCCCCTTCGCTCTCTCTCTCTGCCCCCCTTTCCCTCTCTCTCTCTGCCCCCCCTTTCCCGCTCTCTGCCCCCTTTCCCTCTCTCTCTGCCCCTTTTCTCCCTCTCTCTCTCTGCCCCCCCCTTTCCCTCTCTCTCTCTGCCCCCTTTCCCTCTCTCTCTCTGCCCCCCCCTTTCCCTCTCTCTCTGCCCCCCTTTCCCACTCTCTCTCTGCCCCCTTTCCCTCTCTCTCTCTCTCTGCCCCCCCGTTTCCCTCTCGCTCTGCCCCCCCCTTTCCATCTCTCTCTCTGCCCCCTTTCCCTCTCTCTCTGCCCCCCCTTTCCCTCTCTCTCTCTGCCCCCGCTTTCCCTCTCTCTCTCTCTGACCCCCCCCTTTCCCTCTCTCTCCTGCCCCCTTTCCCTCTCTCTCTCTCTGCTTCCTTCCCTCTCTCTCTGTGCCCCCCTTTCCCCCCTCTCTCTCTGCCCCCCTTTCCCCCCTCTCTCTCTGCCCCCCCTTTCCCTCTCTCTCTGCCCCCTTTCCCCCTCTCTCTCTGCCCCCGCTTTCCCTCTCTCTCTCTCTCATGCCCCCCGTTTCCCTCTCTCTCTTCCCCCCCTCTTTCCCTCTCTCTCTCTGCCCCCCTTTCCCTCTCTCTCTCTCTGCCCCCCTTCCCTCTCTCTCTCTCTGCCCCCCTTCCCTCTCTCTCTCTCTGCCCCCCTTTCCCCCCTCTCTCTCTGCCCCCCTTCCCTCTCTCTCTCTGCCCCCCCTTTCCACCTCTCTCTCTGCCCACCTTCCTCTCTCTCTCTGCCCCCCCTTTCCCCCTCTCTCTCTCTGCCCCCCTTCGCCTCTCTCTCTGCCCCCCTTTCCCTCTCTCTCTGCCCCCCCTTTCCCTCTCTCTCTCTGCCCCCGCTTTCCCTCTCTCTCTCTGCCCCCTTTCCCTCTCTCTCTCTGCCCCCCCTTTCCCCCCTCTCTCTCTCTGCCCCCTTTCCCTCTCTCTCTCTCTGCCCCCCCTTTCCCTCTCTCTTTCTGCCCCCTTTTCCCCCCCTCTCTCTCTGTCCCCCCTTTCCCCCTCTCTCTGCCCTCTTTCCCGCTCTCCCTCTCTGCCCCCCTTTCCCTCTCTCTCTCTGCCCCCTTCCCTCTCTCTCTGTGCCCCCCTTTCCCCCCCTCTCTCTGTCCCCCTTTCCCCCCCCCTCTCTCTGCCCCCTTTCCCTCACTCTCTCAGCCCCCCCTTTACCCCCCCTCTCTCTCTGCCCCCTTTCCCTGTCTCTCTCTGCCCCCCCTTTCCCTCCTCGCTCCCTGCCCCCCCCCTTCCGTCTCTCTCTGGCCCCCCTTTCCCTCTCTCTCTCTGCCCCCCTTTCCCTCTCTCTCTCTCCCCCCCTTTCCCCCTCTCTCTCTGCCCCCCTTCGCTCTCTCTCTCTCTGCCACCCTTTCCCCTCTCTCTCTCTGCCCCCCCCTTTCCCTCTCTCTGTCCCCTTTCCCTCTCTCTCTGCCCCTTTTCTCCCTCTCTGTCTCTGCCCCCCCTTTCCCTCTCTCTCTCTGCCCCCCCTTTCCCCTCTCTCTCTCTGCCCCCCTTTCCCTCTCTCTCTCTGCCCCCCCTTTCCCTCTCTCTCTCTGCCCCCGCTTTCCCTCTCTCTCTCTCTCTGCCCCCCGTTTCCCTCTCTCTCTGCCCCCCCTTTCCCTCGCTCTCTCTGCCCCCTTTCCCTCTCTCTCTGCCCCCCCTTTCCCTCTCTCTCTCTGCCCCCCGCTTTCCCCTCTCTCTCTCTCCCCCCCCCTTTCCCCCCCTCTCTCTGCCCCCCTTCGCTCTCTCTCTCTCTGCCACCCTTTCCCTCTCTCTGTCCCCTTTCCCTCTCTCTCTGCCCCCTTTTCTCCCTCTCTGTCTCTGCCCCCCCCTTTCCCTCTCTCTCTCTGCCCCCCCCTTTCCCTCTCTCTCTCTCTGACCCCCCCTTTCCCTCTCTCTCTCTCCCCCCCCCTTTCCCCCTCTCTCTCTGCCCCCCTTCGCTCTCTCTCTCTCTCTGCCACCCTTTCCCTCTCTCTCTCTGCCCCCCCCTTTCCCTCTCTCTGTCCCCTTTCCCTCTCTCTCTGCCCCTTTTCTCCCTCTCTCTCTGCCCCCCCCTTTCCCTCTCTCTCTCTGCCCCCCCCTTTCCCTCTCTCCTCTCTGCCCCCCCCTTTCCCTCTCTCTCTCTGCCCGCCCTTTCCCTCTCTCTCTCTGCCCCCGCTTTCCCCTCTCTCTCTTTCTCTGCCCCCCGTTTCCCTCTCTCTCTGCCCCCCCTTTCCCTCGCTCTCTCTGCCCCTTTCCCTCTCTCTCTGCCCCCCTTTCCCTCTCTCTCTCTGCCCCCGCTTTCCCTCTCTCTCTCTCTCTGACCCCCCCTTTCCCTCTCTCTCTGCACCCCCTTTCCCTCTCTCTCTCTGCCCCCTTTCCCTCTCTCTCTCTGCCCCCTTTCCCTCTCTCTCCTCTCTGCTTCCTTCCCTCTCTCTCTGTGCCCCCCCTTTCCCCCTCTCTCTCTGCCCCCTTTCCCCCTCTCTCTCTCTGCCCCCTTTCCCCCTCTCTCTTTGCCCCGCTTTCCCTCTCTCTCTCTCCTCTCTGCCCCCCCGTTTCCCTCTCTCTCTGCCCCCCCTTTCCCTCTCTCTCTCTGCCCCCTTTCCCTCTCTCTCTCTCTGCCCCCCTTCCCTCTCTCTCTCTCTGCCCCCCTTCCCTCTCTCTCTCTGTGCCCCCTTTCCCTCTCTCTCTGCCCCCCTTCCCTCTCTCTCTCTGCCCCCCTTTCCCCCTCTCTCTCTGCCCCCCTTCCCTCTCTCTCTCTGCCCCCCTTCCCTCTCTCTCTCTGCCCCCCTTTCCCTCACTCTCTCAGCCCCCCCTTTACCCCCCTCTCTCTCTGCCCCCCTTTCCCTGTCTCTCTCTGCCCCCCCCTTTCCCTCCTCGCTCCCTGCCCCCCCTTCCCTCTCTCTCTGGCCCCCCCTTTCCCTCTCTCTCTCTGCCCCCCTTTCCCTCTCTCTCTCTCCCCCCCTTTCCCCCTCTCTCTCTGCCCCCCTTCGCTCTCTCTCTCTCTGCCACCCTTTCCCTCTCTCTCTCTGCCCCCCCTTTCCCTCTCTCTGTCCCCTTTCCCTCTCTCTCTGCCCCTTTTCTCCCTCTCTGTCTCTGCCCCCCCCTTTCCCTCTCTCTCTCTGCCCCCCCCTTTCCCTCTCTCTCTCTGCCCCCCCTTTCCCTCTCTCTCTCTGCCCCCCCCTTTCCCTCCTCTCTCTCTGCCCCCGCTTTCCCTCTCTCTCTCTCTCTGCCCCCCCGTTTCCCTCTCTCTCTGCCCCCCCTTTCCCTCGCTCTCTCTGCCCCTTTCCCTCTCTCTCTGCCCCCCCTTTCCCTCTCTCTCTCTGCCCCCGCTTTCCCTCTCTCTCTCTCCCCCCCTTTCCCCCTCTCTCTCTGCCCCCCTTCGCTCTCTCTCTCTCTGCCACCCTTTCCCTCTCTCTGTCCCCTTTCCCTCTCTCTCTGCCCCTTTTCTCCCTCTCTGTCTCTGCCCCCCTTTCCCTCTCTCTCTCTGCCCCCCCTTTCCCTCTCTCTCTCTCTGACCCCCCCCTTTCCCAACTCTCTCTTCTCTCTCCCCCCCCTTTCCCCCTCTCTCTCTGCCCCCCTATCG
>NW_028270378.1:200000-221716 GCF_037043375.1 Chiloscyllium plagiosum | reverse complement strand
GAGGGGAACAGACTGTGGGGGAGAGAGAGAGAGAGAGAGGGAACAGACTGTGGGAGAGAGAGAGAGAGAGAGAGGGAACAGACTGTGGGAGAGAGTGGGAACAGACTGTGGGAGAGAGAGAGAGAGAGAGAGGGAACAGACTGTGGGAGAGAGAGAGAGAGAGAGAGAGGGAACAGACTGTGGGAGAGAGAGGGAACAGACTGTGGGAGAGAGAGAGAGGGAACAGACTGTGGGAGAGAGAGAGGGAACAGACTGTGGGAGAGAGAGAGAGTGAACAGACGGTGGGGGAGAGAGAGAGAGAGAGAACAGACTGTGGGAGACAGAGAGAGAGGGAACAGACTGTGGGAGAGAGAGAGAGAGAGAGAGAGGGAACAGACTGTGAGAGAGGGAGCGAAAGGGAACAGAGTGTGGGAGAGAGAGAGAGAACAGACTGTGGGAGAGAGAGAGAGAGAGAGGGAACAGACTGTGGGGGATAGAGAGAGAGAGAGAGGGTACAGACTGTGGGGGAGAGAGAGAGAGAGAGGGAACAGACTGTGGGAGAGAGAGTGGGAACAGACTGTGGGAGAGAGAGAGAGAGAGAGGGAACAGACTGTGGGGGAGAGAGAGAGAGAGAGAGGGAACAGACTGTGGGGGAGTGAGAGAGAGAGAGAGGGAACAGACTGTGGGAGAGAGAGAGAGAGAGAGAGGGGGAACAGACTGTGGGAGAGAGAGAGGGAACAGACTGTGGGAGAGAGAGAGGGAACAGACTGTGTGATAGAGAGAGAGAGGAAACAGACTGTGGGGGAGAGAGAGAGAGAGAGAGGGAACAGACTGGGGGGGCGAGAGAAAAAGGGAACAGACTGTGGGAGAGAGAGAGAGAGGAAACAGACTGTGGGGGAGAGAGAGAGAGAGAGGGAACAGACTGTGGGGGAGAGAGAGAAAGGGAACAGACTGTGGGAGAGAGAGAGAGAGGGAACAGACTGTGGGAGAGAGAGAGAGGGAACAGACTGTTGGAGAGAGAGAGGGAACAGACTGTGGGAGAGAGAGAGAGGGAACAGACTGTGGGGGAGAGAGAGAGAGAGAGAGAGAGAACAGACTGTGGGAGAGAGAAAGAGAGAGAGAGGGAACAGACTGTGGGAGAGAGAGAGAGAGGGAACAGACTGTGGGAGAGAGAGAGGGAACAGACTGTTGGAGAGAGAGAGGGAACAGACTGTGGGAGAGAGAGAGAGGGAACAGACTGTGGGGGAGAGAGAGAGAGAGAGAGAGAGAACAGACTGTGGGAGAGAGAAAGAGAGAGAGAGGGAACAGACTGTGGGGGAGAGAGAGAGAGAGAGAGAGAGGGAACAGACTGTGGGAGAGAGAGAGAGAGAGGGAACAGATTGTGGGAGAGAGAGAGGGAACAGACTGTGGGAGAGAGAGAGTGGGACCAGAGTGTGGGGGAGAGAGAGAGGGAACAGACTGTGGGAGAGTGAGAGAGGGTACAGACTGTGGGGGAGAGAGAGACAGAGAGAGAGGGTACAGACTGTGGGGAGAGAGAGAGAGAGAGAGAGAGGGAACAGACTGTGGGGGAGAGAGAGAGAGAGAGAGAGGGAACAGACTGTGGGGGAGAGAGAGAGAGGGTACAGACTGTGGGAGAGAGAGAGAGAGAGGGAACAGACTGTGGGAGAGAGAGAGAGAGAGGGAACAGACTGTGGGAGAGAGTGGGAACAGACTGTGGGAGAGAGAGAGAGAGAGAGAGGGAACAGACTGTGGGAGAGAGAGAGAGGGAACAGACTGTGGGGGAGAGAGAGAGAGAGAGAGAGGGAACAGACTGTGGGAGAGAGAGAGAGAGAGAGAGGGAACAGACTGTGGGAGAGAGAGAGAGTGAACAGACGGTGGGGGAGAGAGAGAGAGAGAGAACAGACTGTGGGAGAGAGAGAGAGGGAACAGACTGTGGGAGAGAGAGAGAGTGAACAGACGGTGGGGGAGAGAGAGAGAGAGGGAACAGACTGTGGGAGAGAGAGAGAGAGAGGGAACAGACTGTGGGAGAGAGAGAGAGAGAGGGAACAGACTGTGGGAGAGAGAGAGAGAGAGGGAACAGACTGTGGGAGAGAGTGGGAACAGACTGTGGGAGAGAGAGAGAGAGAGAGAGGGAACAGACTGTGGGAGAGAGAGAGAGGGAACAGACTGTGGGAGAGAGAGAGAGTGAACAGACGGTGGGGGAGAGAGAGAGAGAGAGAACAGACTGTGGGAGACAGAGAGAGAGGGAACAGACTGTGGGAGAGAGTGGGAACAGACTGTGGGGGAGAGAGAGAGAGAGGGAACAGACTGTGGGAGAGAGAGAGAGAGAGGGAACAGACTGTGGGATAGAGTGGGAACAGACTGTGGGAGAGAGAGAGAGAGAGAGAGGGAACAGACTGTGGGAGAGAGAGAGAGGGAACAGACTGTGGGGGAGAGAGAGAGAGAGAGAGGGAACAGACTGTGGGAGAGAGAGAGAGGGAACAGACTGTGGGAGAGAGAGAGAGTGAACAGACGGTGGGGGAGAGAGAGAGAGAGAGAACAGACTGTGGGAGAGAGAGAGAGGGAACAGACTGTGGGAGAGAGAGAGAGTGAACAGACGGTGGGGGAGAGAGAGAGAGAGAGAACAGACTGTGGGAGACAGAGAGAGAGGGAACAGACTGTGGGAGAGAGAGAGAGAGAGAGAGAGGGAACAGACTGTGAGAGAGGGAGCGAAAGGGAACAGAGTGTGGGAGAGAGAGAGAGAACAGACTGTGGGAGAGAGAGAGAGAGAGAGAGAGAGGGAACAGACTGTGGGGGATAGAGAGAGAGAGAGAGAGGGTACAGACTGTGGGGGAGAGAGAGAGAGAGAGGGAACAGACTGTGGGAGAGAGAGAGAGAGGGGGAACAGACTGTGGGGGATAGAGAGAGAGAGAGAGGGTACAGACTGTGGGGGAGAGAGAGAGAGAGAGGGAACAGACTGTGGAAGAGAGAGAGAGAGAGGGAACAGACTGTGGGAGAGAGAGAGAGAGGGAACAGACTGTGGGAGAAGGAGAGAAAGGGAACAGAGTGTGGGAGAGAGAGAGAGAGAGAGAGGGAACAGACTGTGGGGGAGAGAGAGAGAGAGAGAGAGGGAACAGACTGTGGGAGAGAGAGAGAGAGAGGGAACAGACTGTGGGGGAGAGAGAGAGAGAGAGGGAACAGACTGTGGGAGACAGAGAGAGAGGGAACAGACTGTGGGGGGGGAGAGAGAGGGAACAGACTGTGGGAGAGAGAGAGAGAGATGGTACAGACTGTGGGGGAGAGAGAGAGAGAGAACAGACTGTGGGGGAGCGAGAGAGAGAGAGGGTACAGACTGTGGGGGAGAGAGGGAGAGAGAGAGGGAACAGACTGTGGGAGAGAGAGAGAGAGGGAACAGACTGTGGGAGAGAGAGGGAACAGACTGTGGGAGAGAGAGAGAGGGAACAGACTCTGGGAGAGAGAGGGAACAGACTGTGGGAGAGAGAGAGAGGGTACAGACTGTGGGGGGGAGAGAGAGAGAGAGAGAGAGAGGGAACAGACTGTGGGGGGGAGAGAGAGAGGGTACAGACTGTGGGGGAGAGAGAGAGAGAGAGAGGGTACAGACTGTGGGGAGAGAGAGAGGGAACAGACTGTGGGGGAGAGAGAGAGAGAGAGGTAACAGACTGTGGGGGAGAGAGAGACAGAGCGAGAGGGTACAGACTGTGGGGAGAGAGAGAGAGAGAGAGAGAGAGGGAACAGACTGTGGGGGAGAGAGAGAGAGAGAGAGAGGGAACAGACTGTGGGGGACAGAGAGAGAGGGAACAGACTGTGGGGGGGGAGAGAGAGGGAACAGACTGTGGGAGAGAGAGAGAGATGGTACAGACTGTGGGGGGGAGAGAGAGAGAGAACAGACTGTGGGGGAGAGAGAGAGAGAGAGAGAGGGTACAGACTGTGGGGGAGAGAGGAGAGAGAGAGGGAACAGACTGTGGGAGAGAGAGAGAGAGGGAACAGACTGTGGGAGAGAGAGGGAACAGACTGTGGGAGAGAGAGAGAGAGGGAACAGACTCTGGGAGAGAGAGGGAACAGACTGTGGGAGAGAGAGAGAGGGTACAGACTGTGGGGGGGAGAGAGAGAGAGAGAGAGAGAGTGAACAGACTGTGGGGGGGTGAGAGAGAGAGGGTACAGACTGTGGGGGAGAGAGAGAGAGAGAGAGGGTACAGACTGTGGGGAGAGAGAGAGAGGGAACAGACTGTGGGGGAGAGAGAGAGAGAGAGGGAACAGACTGTGGGGGAGAGAGAGACAGAGAGAGAGGGTACAGACTGTGGGGAGAGAGAGAGAGAGAGAGAGGGAACAAACTGTGGGGGAGAGAGAGAGAGAGAGAGAGGGAACAGACTGTGGGGGAGAGAGAGAGAGGGAACAGACTGTGGGAGAGAGAGAGAGAGGGAACAGACTGTGGGAGAGAGAGAGAGAGAGGGAACAGACTGTGGGAGAGAGAGAGAGAGGGAACAGACTGTGGGAGAGAGAGGGAACAGACTGTGGGAGAGAGAGAGAGAGGGAACAGACTGTGGGAGAGAGAGAGAGAGGGAACAGACTGTGGGAGAGAGAGAGGGAACAGACTGTGGGAGAGAGAGAGAGTGAACAGACTGTGGGGGGGGAGAGAGAGAGAGAGAGAGGGAACAGACTGTGGGAGAGAGAGGGAGAGAGGGAACAGACTGTGGGAGACAGAGAGAGAGGGAACAGACTGTGGGAGAGAGAGAGAGAGAGAGAGAGAGGGAACAGACTGTGAGAGAGGGAGAGAAAGGGAACAGAGTGTGGGAGAGAGAGAGAGAACAGACTGTGGGAGAGAGCGAGAGAGAGAGAGGGAACAGACTGTGGGGGAGAGAGAGAGAGGGAACAGACTGTGGGGGAGAGAGAGAGAGGGAACAGACTGTGGGGGAGAGAGAGAGAGAGGGAACAGACTGTGGGGGGGGGGGGGAGAGAGAGAGAGAGAGAGGGAACAGACTGTGGGGGAGAGAGAGGGAACAGACTGTGGGAGAGAGAGAGAGAGAGAGAGGGAACAGACTGTGGGGGAGAGAGAGAGAGGGAACAGACTGTGGGAGAGAGAGAGAGAGGGAATAGACTGTGGGAGAGAGAGAGGGAACAGACTGTGGGAGAGAGAGAGAGAGGGAACAGACTGTGGGGGAGAGAGAGAGAGAGAGAGGAAACAGACTGTGGGAGAGAGAGAGAGAGAGGGAACAGACTATGGGAGAGAGAGAGAGGGAACAGACTGTGGGAGAGAGAGAGAGAGAGGGAACAGACTGTGGGAGAGAGAGAGAGGGAACAGACTGTGGGAGAGAGAGAGAGAGAGGGAACAGACTGTGGGAGAGAGAGAGAGAGAGGGAACAGACTGTGGGAGAGAGAGAGAGAGAGGGAACAGACTGTGGGGGAGAGAGAGAGAGAGGGAACAGACTGTGGGAGAGAGAGAGAGAGGGAACAGTCTGTGGGAGAGAGAGGGAACAGTCTGTGGGAGAGAGAGGGAACAGACTGTGGGAGAGAGAGAGAGGGAACAGACTGTGAGAGAGAGAAAGAGAGGGAACAGACTGTGGGTGTGAGAGAGAGAGAGAGAGGGAACAGACTGTGGGAGAGAGAGAGAGAGAGAGAGGGAACAGACTGTGGGAGAGAGAGAGAGAGAGGGAACAGTCTGTGGGAGAGAGAGGGAACAGACTGTGGGAGAGAGAGAGAGGGAACAGACTGTGGGAGAGAGAGAGAGGGTACAGTCTGGGAGAGAGAGGGAACAGACTGTGAGAGAGCGAGAGAGAGGGAACAGACTGTGGGAGAGAGAGAGAGAGAGGGAACAGACTGTGGGAGAGAGAGAGAGGGAACAGACTGTGGGGGAGAGAGAGAGAGAGAGAGAGGGAACAGACTGTGGGGGAGAGAGAGAGAGAGAGAGAGGGAACAGACTGTGGGAGAGAGAGACAGAGAGAGGGAACAGACTGTGGGAGAGAGTGGGAACAGACTGTGGGAGAGAGAGAGAGAGAGAGAGGGAACAGACTGTGGGAGAGAGAGAGAGAGAGAGGGAACAGACTGTGGGAGAGAGAGGGAACAGACTGTGGGAGAGAGAGAGAGGGAACAGACTGTGGGAGAGAGAGAGGGAACAGACTGTGGGAGAGAGAGGGAACAGACTGTGGGAGAGAGAGAGAGGGAACAGACTGTGGGAGAGAGAGAGGGAACAGACTGTGGGAGAGAGAGAAAGAGGGAACAGACTGTGGGGGAGAGAGAGAGAGAGAGGGGGGGAACAGACTGTGGGAGAGAGAGAGAGAGAGAGAGGGAACAGACTGTGGGAGACAGAGAGAGAGGGGACAGACTGTGGGGGAGAGAGAGAGAGAGGGGGGGAACAGACTGTGGGAGAGAGAGAGAGAGGGAAAAGACTGTGGGGGAGAGAGAGAGAGGGAACAGACTGTGGGAGAGAGAGAGGGTACAGACTGTGGGGGAGAGAGAGAGAGAGAGAGGGAACAGACTGTTGGGGAGAGAGAGAGAGGGAACAAACTGTGGGAGACAGAGAGAGATGGAACAGACTGTGGGGGAGAGAGAGGGAACAGACTGTGGGAGAGAGAGAGAGAGAGGGTACAGACTGTGGGGGAGAGAGAGAGAGAGAGAGGGAACAGACTGTGGGGGAGAGAGAGAGAGAGAGAGGGTACAGACTGTGGGGGAGAGAGAGAGAGAGAGAGAGAGGGTACAGACTGTGGGGGTGAGAGAGAGAGAAAGGGAACAGACTGTGGGAGAGAGAGAGAGAGGGAACAGACTGTGGGAGAGAGAGAGAGGGAACAGACTGTGGGAGAGAGAGGGAACAGACTCTGGGAGAGAGAGGGAACAGACTGTGGGAGAGAGAGGGAACAGACTGTGGGAGAGAGAGAGAGAGAGAGGGTACAGACTGTGGGGGAGAGAGAGAGAGAGAGAGGGAACAGACTGAGGGGGGGGGAGAGAGAGAGAGGATACAGACTGTGGGGGAGAGAGATAGAGAGAGGGTACAGACTGTGGGGGGGAGAGAGAGAGGGAACAGACTGTGGGGGAGAGAGAGAGGGAACAGACTGTGGGAGAGAGAGAGGGAACAGACTGTGGGAGAGAGAGAAAGAGGGAACAGACTGTGGGGGAGAGAGAGAGAGAGAGGGGGGGGGAACAGACTGTGGGAGAGAGAGAGAGAGAGAGAGGGAACAGACTGTGGGAGACAGAGAGAGAGGGGACAGACTGTGGGGGGAGAGAGAGAGAGGGGGGGAACAGACTGTGGGAGAGAGAGAGAGAGGGAAAAGACTGTGGGGGAGAGAGAGAGAGGGAACAGACTGTGGGAGAGAGAGAGGGTACAGACTGTAGGGGAGAGAGAGAGAGAGAGAGGGAACAGACTGTTGGGGAGAGAGAGAGAGGGAACAAACTGTGGGAGACAGAGAGAGATGGAACAGACTGTGGGGGAGAGAGAGGGAACAGACTGTGGGAGAGAGAGAGAGAGAGGGTACAGACTGTGGGGGAGAGAGAGAGAGAGAGAGGGAACAGACTGTGGGGGAGAGAGAGAGAGAGAGAGGGTACAGACTGTGGGGGAGAGAGAGAGAGAGAGAGAGGGTACAGACTGTGGGGGTGAGAGAGAGAGAAAGGGAACAGACTGTGGGAGAGAGAGAGAGAGGGAACAGACTGTGGGAGAGAGAGAGAGGGAACAGACTGTGGGAGAGAGAGGGAACAGACTCTGGGAGAGAGAGGGAACAGACTGTGGGAGAGAGAGGGAACAGACTGTGGGAGAGAGAGAGAGAGAGAGGGTACAGACTGTGGGGGAGAGAGAGAGAGAGAGAGGGAACAGACTGAGGGGGGGGGAGAGAGAGAGAGGATACAGACTGTGGGGGAGAGAGATAGAGAGAGGGTACAGACTGTGGGGGGGAGAGAGAGAGGGAACAGACTGTGGGGGAGAGAGAGAGAGGGAACAGACTGTGGGAGACAGAGAGAGGGGGAACAGACTGTGGGGGAGAGAGAGAGAGAGGGAACAGACTGTGAGAGAGAGAGTGAGAGAGAGGGAACAGACTCTTGGAGAGAGAGGGAACACACTGTGGGAGAGAGAGAGGGAACAGACTGTGGGAGACAGAGAGAGAGGGAACAGACTGTGGGGGAGAGAGAGAGAGAGGGAACAGACTGTGGGAGAGAGAGAGAGAGAGAGGGAACAGACTGTGGGGGAGAGAGAGAGAGAGAGGGAACAGACTGTGGGGGGGAGAGAGAGAGGGAACAGACTGTGGGAGAGAGAGAGAGGGGGAACAGACTGTGGGAGAGAGAGAGGGAACAGACTGTGGGAGAGAGAGAGAGAGAGAGGGAACAGACTGTGGGAGAGAGAGAGGGAACAGACTGTGGGAGAGAGAGAGAGAGGGAACATCTGTGGGGGAGAGAGAGAGAGGGAACAGACTGTGGGGATGAGAGAGAGGTGGAACAGACTGTGGGGGAGAGAGAGAGGGAACAGACTGTGGGAGACAGAGAGAGAGGGAACAGACTGTGGGGGAGAGAGAGAGAGAGGGAACAGACTGTGGGAGAGAGAGAGAGAGAGAGAGAGAACAGACTGTGGGGGAGAGAGAGGGAACAGACTGTGGGAGAGAGAGAGAGAGAGGGAACAGACTGTGGGGGAGAGAGAGAGAGAGAGAGGGAACAGACTGTGGGAGAGAGAGAGAGAGGGAACAGACTGTGGGAGAGAGAGAGGGAACAGACTGTGGGAGAGAGAGAGGGAACGGACTGTGGGAGAGAGAGAGAGTGAACAGACTGTGGGGGAGAGAGAGAGAGAGAGAGAGGGAACAGAATGTGGGGAGAGAGCGAGAGAGAGAGAGGGAACAGACTGTGGGGGAGAGAGAGAGAGGGAACAGACTGTGGGGGAGAGAGAGAGAGAGGGGGGGAACAGACTGTGGGAGAGAGAGAGAGAGGGAACAGACTGTGGGAGAGAGAGAGAGAGGGAACAGACTGTGGGAGAGAGAGAGGGAACAGACTGTGGGAGAGAGAGAGAGAGAGGGAACAGACTGTGGGGGAGAGAGAGAGAGAGGGAACAGACTGGGGGAGAGAGAGAGAGGGAACAGACTGTGGGAGAGAGAGAGAGAGGGAACAGACTGTGGTGGAGAGAGAGAGAGAGAGGGTACAGACTGTGGAGGAGAGGGAGAGAGAGAGAGAGGGAACAGACTGTGGGAGAGAGAGAGAGAGAGGGAACAGACTGTGGGAGAGAGAGAGGGAACAGACTGTGGGAGAGAGAGAGAGGGAGTGGGAACAGAGTGTGGGGGAGAGAGAGGGGGAACAGACTGTGGGAGAGTGAGAGAGGGAACAGACTGTGGGGGAGAGAGAGAGAGAGAGGGAACAGACTGTGGGGAGAGAGAGAGAGAGAGAGAGGGAACAGACTGTGGGGGAGAGAGAGAGAGGGAACAGACTGTGGGGGAGAGAGAGAGAGGGAACAGACTGTGGGAGAGAGAGAGAGAGGGAACAGACTGTGGGAGAGAGAGAGGGAACAGACTGTGGGAGAGAGAGAGGGAACAGACTGTGGGAGAGAGAGAGAGAGGGAACAGACTGTGGGAGAGAGAGAGGGAACAGACTGTGGGAGAGAGATGGAGAGAGGGAACAGACGGTGGGGGAGAGAGAGAGAGAGAGAGGGAACAAACTGTGGGGGAGAGAGAGAGAGGGAACAGACTGTGGGAGACAGAGAGAGAGGGAACAGACTGTGGGGGAGAGAGAGAGAGAGGGAACAGACTGGGGGAGAGAGAGAGAGGGAACAGACTGTGGGAGAGAGAGAGAGAGGGAACAGACTGTGGGGGAGAGAGAGAGAGAGAACAGACTGTGGGGGAGAGAGAGAGAGGGAACAGACTGTGGGAGAGAGAGAGAGAGAGGGAACAGACTGTGGGAGAGAGAGAGAGAGAGGGAACAGACTGTGGGGGAGAGAGAGAGAGAGGGAACAGACTGTGGGAGAGAGAGAGAGAGGGAACAGTCTGTGGGAGAGAGAGGGAGAGAGGGAACAGACTGTGGGAGAGAGAGAGAGGGAACAGACTGTGGGAGAGAGAGAGAGAGAGGGAACAGACTGTGGGAGAGAGAGAGAGAGAGGGAACAGACTGTGGGAGAGAGAGAGAGAGAGGGAACAGACTGTGGGGGAGAGAGAGAGAGAGGGAACAGACTGTGGGAGAGAGAGAGAGAGGGAACAGTCTGTGGGAGAGAGAGGGAACAGTCTGTGGGAGAGAGAGGGAACAGACTGTGGGAGAGAGAGAGAGGGAACAGACTGTGGGAGACAGAGAGAGAGGGGACAGACTGTGGGGGAGAGAGAGAGAGGGAAAAGACTGTGGGGGAGAGAGAGAGAGGGAACAAACTGTGGGAGACAGAGAGAGATGGAACAGACTGTGGGGGAGAGAGAGGGAACAGACTGTGGGAGAGAGAGAGAGAGAGGGTACAGACTGTGGGGGAGAGAGAGAGAGAGAGAGGGAACAGACTGTGGGGGAGAGAGAGAGAGAGAGAGGGTACAGACTGTGGGGGAGAGAGAGAGAGAGAGAGAGAGGGTACAGACTGTGGGGGGGAGAGAGAGAGGGAACAGACTGTGGGAGAGAGAGAGAGAGGGAAAAGACTGTGGGGGAGAGAGAGAGAGGGAACAGACTGTGGGGGAGAGAGAGAGAGAGAGGGTACAGACTGTGGGGGGGAGAGAGAGAGGGAACAGACTGTGGGGGAGAGAGAGAGGGAACAGACTGTGGGAGAGAGAGAGGGAACAGACTGTGGGAGAGAGAGAAAGAGGGAACAGACTGTGGGGGAGAGAGAGAGAGAGAGGGGGGGAACAGACTGTGGGAGAGAGAGAGAGAGAGAGAGGGAACAGACTGTGGGAGACAGAGAGAGAGGGGACAGACTGTGGGGGAGAGAGAGAGAGAGGGGGGGAACAGACTGTGGGAGAGAGAGAGAGAGGGAAAAGACTGTGGGGGAGAGAGAGAGAGGGAACAGACTGTGGGAGAGAGAGAGGGTACAGACTGTGGGGGAGAGAGAGAGAGAGAGAGGGAACAGACTGTTGGGGAGAGAGAGAGAGGGAACAAACTGTGGGAGACAGAGAGAGATGGAACAGACTGTGGGGGAGAGAGAGGGAACAGACTGTGGGAGAGAGAGAGAGAGAGGGTACAGACTGTGGGGGAGAGAGAGAGAGAGAGAGGGAACAGACTGTGGGGGAGAGAGAGAGAGAGAGAGGGTACAGACTGTGGGGGAGAGAGAGAGAGAGAGAGAGAGGGTACAGACTGTGGGGGTGAGAGAGAGAGAAAGGGAACAGACTGTGGGAGAGAGAGAGAGAGGGAACAGGCTGTGGGAGAGAGAGAGAGGGAACAGACTGTGGGAGAGAGAGGGAACAGACTCTGGGAGAGAGAGGGAACAGACTGTGGGAGAGAGAGGGAACAGACTGTGGGAGAGAGAGAGAGAGAGAGGGTACAGACTGTGGGGGAGAGAGAGAGAGAGAGAGAGGGAACAGACTGAGGGGGGGGGAGAGAGAGAGAGGATACAGACTGTGGGGGAGAGAGATAGAGAGAGGGTACAGACTGTGGGGGGGAGAGAGAGAGGGAACAGACTGTGGGGGAGAGAGAGAGAGGGAACAGACTGTGGGAGACAGAGAGAGGGGGAACAGACTGTGGGGGAGAGAGAGAGAGAGGGAACAGACTGTGAGAGAGAGAGAGAGAGAGAGGGAACAGACTCTTGGAGAGAGAGGGAACACACTGTGGGAGAGAGAGAGGGAACAGACTGTGGGAGACAGAGAGAGAGGGAACAGACTGTGGGGGAGAGAGAGAGAGAGGGAACAGACTGTGGGAGAGAGAGAGAGAGAGAGGGAACAGACTGTGGGGGAGAGAGAGAGAGAGAGGGAACAGACTGTGGGGGGGAGAGAGAGAGGGAACAGACTGTGGGAGAGAGAGAGAGGGGGAACAGACTGTGGGAGAGAGAGAGGGAACAGACTGTGGGAGAGAGAGAGAGAGAGAGGGAACAGACTGTGGGAGAGAGAGAGGGAACAGACTGTGGGAGAGAGAGAGAGAGGGAACATCTGTGGGGGAGAGAGAGAGAGAGAGGGAACAGACTGTGGGGATGAGAGAGAGGGGGAACAGACTGTGGGGGAGAGAGAGAGGGAACAGACTGTGGGAGACAGAGAGAGAGGGAACAGACTGTGGGGGAGAGAGAGAGAGAGGGAACAGACTGTGGGAGAGAGAGAGAGAGAGAGAGAGAACAGACTGTGGGGGAGAGAGAGGGAACAGACTGTGGGAGAGAGAGAGAGAGAGGGAACAGACTGTGGGGGAGAGAGAGAGAGAGAGGGAACAGACTGTGGGAGAGAGAGAGAGAGGGAACAGACTGTGGGAGAGAGAGAGGGAACAGACTGTGGGAGAGAGAGAGGGAACGGACTGTGGGAGAGAGAGAGAGTGAACAGACTGTGGGGGAGAGAGAGAGAGAGAGAGAGGGAACAGAATGTGGGGAGAGAGCGAGAGAGAGAGAGGGAACAGACTGTGGGGGAGAGAGAGAGAGGGAACAGACTGTGGGGGAGAGAGAGAGAGAGGGGGGGAACAGACTGTGGGAGAGAGAGAGAGAGGGAACAGACTGTGGGAGAGAGAGAGAGAGGGAACAGACTGTGGGAGAGAGAGAGGGAACAGACTGTGGGAGAGAGAGAGAGAGAGGGAACAGACTGTGGGGGAGAGAGAGAGAGAGGGAACAGACTGGGGGAGAGAGAGAGAGGGAACAGACTGTGGGAGAGAGAGAGAGAGGGAACAGACTGTGGTGGAGAGAGAGAGAGAGAGGGTACAGACTGTGGAGGAGAGGGAGAGAGAGAGAGAGGGAACAGACTGTGGGAGAGAGAGAGAGAGAGAGGGAACAGACTGTGGGAGAGAGAGAGGGAACAGACTGTGGGAGAGAGAGAGAGAGAGTGGGAACAGAGTGTGGGGGAGAGAGAGGGGGAACAGACTGTGGGAGAGTGAGAGAGGGAACAGACTGTGGGGGAGAGAGAGAGAGAGAGGGAACAGACTGTGGGGAGAGAGAGAGAGAGAGAGAGGGAACAGACTGTGGGGGAGAGAGAGAGAGGGAACAGACTGTGGGGGAGAGAGAGAGAGGGAACAGACTGTGGGAGAGAGAGAGAGAGGGAACAGACTGTGGGAGAGAGAGAGGGAACAGACTGTGGGAGAGAGAGAGGGAACAGACTGTGGGAGAGAGAGAGAGAGGGAACAGACTGTGGGAGAGAGAGAGGGAACAGACTGTGGGAGAGAGATGGAGAGAGGGAACAGACGGTGGGGGAGAGAGAGAGAGAGAGAGGGAACAAACTGTGGGGGAGAGAGAGAGAGGGAACAGACTGTGGGAGACAGAGAGAGAGGGAACAGACTGTGGGGGAGAGAGAGAGAGAGGGAACAGACTGGGGGAGAGAGAGAGAGGGAACAGACTGTGGGAGAGAGAGAGAGAGGGAACAGACTGTGGGGGAGAGAGAGAGAGAGAACAGACTGTGGGGGAGAGAGAGAGAGGGAACAGACTGTGGGAGAGAGAGAGAGAGAGGGAACAGACTGTGGGAGAGAGAGAGAGAGAGGGAACAGACTGTGGGGGAGAGAGAGAGAGAGGGAACAGACTGTGGGAGAGAGAGAGAGAGGGAACAGTCTGTGGGAGAGAGAGGGAGAGAGGGAACAGACTGTGGGAGAGAGAGAGAGGGAACAGACTGTGGGAGAGAGAGAGAGAGAGGGAACAGACTGTGGGAGAGAGAGAGAGAGAGGGAACAGACTGTGGGAGAGAGAGAGAGAGAGGGAACAGACTGTGGGGGAGAGAGAGAGAGAGGGAACAGACTGTGGGAGAGAGAGAGAGAGGGAACAGTCTGTGGGAGAGAGAGGGAACAGTCTGTGGGAGAGAGAGGGAACAGACTGTGGGAGAGAGAGAGAGGGAACAGACTGTGGGAGACAGAGAGAGAGGGGACAGACTGTGGGGGAGAGAGAGAGAGAGAGGGAACAGACTGTGGGGGAGAGAGAGAGAGAGGGGGGGAACAGACTGTGGGAGAGAGAGAGAGAGAGGGAACAGACTATGGGAGAGAGAGAGAGGGAACAGACTGTGGGAGAGAGAGAGAGAGAGGGAACAGACTGTGGGAGAGAGAGAGAGAGAGGGAACAGACTGTGGGAGAGAGAGAGAGAGAGGGAACAGACTGTGGGAGAGAGAGAGAGAGAGGGAACAGACTGTGGGGGAGAGAGAGAGAGAGGGAACAGACTGTGGGAGAGAGAGAGAGAGGGAACAGTCTGTGGGAGAGAGAGGGAACAGTCTGTGGGAGAGAGAGGGAACAGACTGTGGGAGAGAGAGAGAGGGAACAGACTGTGAGAGAGAGAAAGAGAGGGAACAGACTGTGGGTGTGAGAGAGAGAGAGAGAGGGAACAGACTGTGGGAGAGAGAGAGAGAGAGAGAGGGAACAGACTGTGGGAGAGAGAGAGAGAGGGAACAGTCTGTGGGAGAGAGAGGGAACAGACTGTGGGAGAGAGAGAGAGGGAACAGACTGTGGGAGAGAGAGAGAGAGAGAGAGAGGGTACAGTCTGGGAGAGAGAGGGAACAGACTGTGAGAGAGCGAGAGAGAGGGAACAGACTGTGGGAGAGAGAGAGAGAGAGGGAACAGACTGTGGGAGAGAGAGAGAGGGAACAGACTGTGGGGGAGAGAGAGAGAGAGAGAGAGAGAGGGAACAGACTGTGGGGGAGAGAGAGAGAGAGAGAGGGAACAGACTGTGGGAGAGAGAGACAGAGAGAGGGAACAGACTGTGGGAGAGAGTGGGAACAGACTGTGGGAGAGAGAGAGAGAGAGGGAACAGACTGTGGGAGAGAGAGAGAGAGAGAGGGAACAGACTGTGGGAGAGAGAGGGAACAGACTGTGGGAGAGAGAGAGAGGGAACAGACTGTGGGAGAGAGAGAGGGAACAGACTGTGGGAGAGAGAGAGGGAACAGACTGTGGGAGAGAGAGGGAACAGACTGTGGGAGAGAGAGAGAGGGAACAGACTGTGGGAGAGAGAGAAAGAGGGAACAGACTGTGGGGGAGAGAGAGAGAGAGAGAGGGGGGGAACAGACTGTGGGAGAGAGAGAGAGAGAGAGAGGGAACAGACTGTGGGAGACAGAGAGAGAGGGGACAGACTGTGGGGGAGAGAGAGAGAGAGAGGGAACAGACTGTGGGGGAGAGAGAGAGAGAGAGGGGGGGAACAGACTGTGGGAGAGAGAGAGAGAGGGAAAAGACTGTGGGGGAGAGAGAGAGAGGGAACAGACTGTGGGAGAGAGAGAGGGTACAGACTGTGGGGGAGAGAGAGAGAGAGAGAGGGAACAGACTGTTGGGGAGAGAGAGAGAGGGAACAAACTGTGGGAGACAGAGAGAGATGGAACAGACTGTGGGGGAGAGAGAGGGAACAGACTGTGGGAGAGAGAGAGAGAGAGGGTACAGACTGTCGGGGAGAGAGAGAGAGAGAGAGGGAACAGACTGTGGGGGAGAGAGAGAGAGAGAGAGGGTACAGACTGTGGGGGAGAGAGAGAGAGAGAGGGTACAGACTGTGGGGGAGAGAGAGAGAGAAAGGGAACAGACTGTGGGAGAGAGAGAGAGAGGGAACAGACTGTGGGAGAGAGAGAGAGGGAACAGACTGTGGGAGAGAGAGGGAACAGACTGTGGGAGAGAGAGGGAACAGACTGTGGGAGAGAGAGAGAGGGAACAGACTGTGGGAGAGAGAGGGAACAGACTGTGGGAGAGAGAGAGAGAGAGAGGGTACAGACTGTGGGGGAGAGAGAGAGAGAGAGAGGGAACAGACTGAGGGGGGGGGAGAGAGAGAGAGGATACAGACTGTGGGGGAGAGAGATAGAGAGAGGGTACAGACTGTGGGGGAGAGAGAGAGAGAGAGAGAGAGAGAGAGGGAACAGACTGTGGGGGAGAGAGAGAGAGGGAACAGACTGTGGGAGACAGAGAGAGGGGGAACAGACTGTGGGGGAGAGAGAGAGAGAGGGAACAGACTGTGAGAGAGAGAGAGAGAGAGAGAGGGAACAGACTCTTGGAGAGAGAGGGAACACACTGTGGGAGAGAGAGAGGGAACAGACTGTGGGAGACAGAGAGAGAGGGAACAGACTGTGGGGGAGAGAGAGAGAGAGGGAACAGACTGTGGGAGAGAGAGAGAGAGAGAGGGAACAGACTGTGGAGGGGAGAGAGAGAGGGAACAGACTGTGGGAGAGAGAGAGAGGGGGAACAGACTGTGGGAGAGAGAGAGGGAACAGACTGTGGGAGAGAGAGAGAGAGAGAGGGAACAGACTGTGGGAGAGAGAGAGGGAACAGACTGTGGGAGAGAGAGAGAGAGGGAACATCTGTGGGGGAGAGAGAGAGAGAGAGGGAACAGACTGTGGGGATGAGAGAGAGAGGGAACAGACTGTGGGGCAGAGAGAGAGGGAACAGACTGTGGGAGACAGAGAGAGAGGGAACAGACTGTGGGGGAGAGAGAGAGAGAGAACAGACTGTGGGAGAGAGAGAGAGAGAGAGAGAGAGAACAGACTGTGGGGGAGAGAGAGGGAACAGACTGTGGGAGAGAGAGAGAGAGAGGGAACAGACTGTGGGGGAGAGAGAGAGAGAGAGGGAACAGACTGTGGGAGAGAGAGAGAGAGGGAACAGACTGTGGGAGAGAGAGAGGGAACAGACTGTGGGAGAGAGAGAGGGAACGGACTGTGGGAGAGAGAGAGAGTGAACAGACTGTGGGGGAGAGAGAGAGAGAGAGAGAGGGAACAGAATGTGGGGAGAGAGAGAGAGAGGGAACAGACTGTGGGAGAGAGAGAGAGAGGGAACAGACTGTGGGAGAGAGAGAGAGAGGGAACAGACTGTGGGAGAGAGAGAGGGAACAGACTGTAGGAGAGAGAGAGAGAGAGGGAACAGACTGTGGGGGAGAGAGAGAGAGAGGGAACAGACTGGGGGAGAGAGAGAGAGGGAACAGACTGTGGGAGAGAGAGAGAGAGGGAACAGACTGTGGTGGAGAGAGAGAGAGAGAGAGAACAGACTGTGGGGGAGAGAGAGAGAGGGAACAGACTGTGGGGGATAGAGAGAGAGAGAGGGTACAGACTGTGGGGGAGAGGGAGAGAGAGAGAGAGGGAACAGACTGTGGGAGAGAGAGAGAGAGAGGGAACAGACTGTGGGAGAGAGAGAGGGAACAGACTGTGGGAGAGAGAGAGAGGGAACAGACTGTGAGAGAGAGAAAGAGAGGGAACAGACTGTGGGTGTGAGAGAGAGAGAGAGAGGGAACAGACTGTGGGAGAGAGAGAGAGAGAGAGAGGGAACAGACTGTGGGAGAGAGAGAGAGAGGGAACAGTCTGTGGGAGAGAGAGGGAACAGACTGTGGGAGAGAGAGAGAGGGAACAGACTGTGGGAGAGAGAGAGAGAGAGAGAGAGGGTACAGTCTGGGAGAGAGAGGGAACAGACTGTGAGAGAGCGAGAGAGAGGGAACAGACTGTGGGAGAGAGAGAGAGAGAGGGAACAGACTGTGGGAGAGAGAGAGAGGGAACAGACTGTGGGGGAGAGAGAGAGAGAGAGAGAGAGAGGGAACAGACTGTGGGGGAGAGAGAGAGAGAGAGAGGGAACAGACTGTGGGAGAGAGAGACAGAGAGAGGGAACAGACTGTGGGAGAGAGTGGGAACAGACTGTGGGAGAGAGAGAGAGAGAGGGAACAGACTGTGGGAGAGAGAGAGAGAGAGAGGGAACAGACTGTGGGAGAGAGAGGGAACAGACTGTGGGAGAGAGAGAGAGGGAACAGACTGTGGGAGAGAGAGAGGGAACAGACTGTGGGAGAGAGAGAGGGAACAGACTGTGGGAGAGAGAGGGAACAGACTGTGGGAGAGAGAGAGAGGGAACAGACTGTGGGAGAGAGAGAAAGAGGGAACAGACTGTGGGGGAGAGAGAGAGAGAGAGGGGGGGAACAGACTGTGGGAGAGAGAGAGAGAGAGAGAGGGAACAGACTGTGGGAGACAGAGAGAGAGGGGACAGACTGTGGGGGAGAGAGAGAGAGAGAGGGAACAGACTGTGGGGGAGAGAGAGAGAGAGAGGGGGGGAACAGACTGTGGGAGAGAGAGAGAGAGGGAAAAGACTGTGGGGGAGAGAGAGAGAGGGAACAGACTGTGGGAGAGAGAGAGGGTACAGACTGTGGGGGAGAGAGAGAGAGAGAGAGGGAACAGACTGTTGGGGAGAGAGAGAGAGGGAACAAACTGTGGGAGACAGAGAGAGATGGAACAGACTGTGGGGGAGAGAGAGGGAACAGACTGTGGGAGAGAGAGAGAGAGAGGGTACAGACTGTCGGGGAGAGAGAGAGAGAGAGAGGGAACAGACTGTGGGGGAGAGAGAGAGAGAGAGAGGGTACAGACTGTGGGGGAGAGAGAGAGAGAGAGGGTACAGACTGTGGGGGAGAGAGAGAGAGAAAGGGAACAGACTGTGGGAGAGAGAGAGAGAGGGAACAGACTGTGGGAGAGAGAGAGAGGGAACAGACTGTGGGAGAGAGAGGGAACAGACTGTGGGAGAGAGAGGGAACAGACTGTGGGAGAGAGAGAGAGGGAACAGACTGTGGGAGAGAGAGGGAACAGACTGTGGGAGAGAGAGAGAGAGAGAGGGTACAGACTGTGGGGGAGAGAGAGAGAGAGAGAGGGAACAGACTGAGGGGGGGGGAGAGAGAGAGAGGATACAGACTGTGGGGGAGAGAGATAGAGAGAGGGTACAGACTGTGGGGGAGAGAGAGAGAGAGAGAGAGAGAGAGAGGGAACAGACTGTGGGGGAGAGAGAGAGAGGGAACAGACTGTGGGAGACAGAGAGAGGGGGAACAGACTGTGGGGGAGAGAGAGAGAGAGGGAACAGACTGTGAGAGAGAGAGAGAGAGAGAGAGGGAACAGACTCTTGGAGAGAGAGGGAACACACTGTGGGAGAGAGAGAGGGAACAGACTGTGGGAGACAGAGAGAGAGGGAACAGACTGTGGGGGAGAGAGAGAGAGAGGGAACAGACTGTGGGAGAGAGAGAGAGAGAGAGGGAACAGACTGTGGAGGGGAGAGAGAGAGGGAACAGACTGTGGGAGAGAGAGAGAGGGGGAACAGACTGTGGGAGAGAGAGAGGGAACAGACTGTGGGAGAGAGAGAGAGAGAGAGGGAACAGACTGTGGGAGAGAGAGAGGGAACAGACTGTGGGAGAGAGAGAGAGAGGGAACATCTGTGGGGGAGAGAGAGAGAGAGAGGGAACAGACTGTGGGGATGAGAGAGAGAGGGAACAGACTGTGGGGCAGAGAGAGAGGGAACAGACTGTGGGAGACAGAGAGAGAGGGAACAGACTGTGGGGGAGAGAGAGAGAGAGAACAGACTGTGGGAGAGAGAGAGAGAGAGAGAGAGAGAACAGACTGTGGGGGAGAGAGAGGGAACAGACTGTGGGAGAGAGAGAGAGAGAGGGAACAGACTGTGGGGGAGAGAGAGAGAGAGGGAACAGACTGTGGGAGAGAGAGAGAGAGGGAACAGACTGTGGGAGAGAGAGAGGGAACAGACTGTGGGAGAGAGAGAGGGAACGGACTGTGGGAGAGAGAGAGAGTGAACAGACTGTGGGGGAGAGAGAGAGAGAGAGAGAGGGAACAGAATGTGGGGAGAGAGAGAGAGAGGGAACAGACTGTGGGAGAGAGAGAGAGAGGGAACAGACTGTGGGAGAGAGAGAGAGAGGGAACAGACTGTGGGAGAGAGAGAGGGAACAGACTGTAGGAGAGAGAGAGAGAGAGGGAACAGACTGTGGGGGAGAGAGAGAGAGAGGGAACAGACTGGGGGAGAGAGAGAGAGGGAACAGACTGTGGGAGAGAGAGAGAGAGGGAACAGACTGTGGTGGAGAGAGAGAGAGAGAGAGAACAGACTGTGGGGGAGAGAGAGAGAGGGAACAGACTGTGGGGGATAGAGAGAGAGAGAGGGTACAGACTGTGGGGGAGAGGGAGAGAGAGAGAGAGGGAACAGACTGTGGGAGAGAGAGAGAGAGAGGGAACAGACTGTGGGAGAGAGAGAGGGAACAGACTGTGGGAGAGAGAGAGAGAGAGTGGGAACAGAGTGTGGGGGAGAGAGAGGGGGAACAGACTGTGGGAGAGTGAGAGAGGGAACAGACTGTGGGGGAGAGAGAGAGAGAGAGGGAACAGACTGTGGGGAGAGAGAGAGAGAGAGAGAGGGAACAGACTGTGGGGGAGAGAGAGAGAGGGAACAGACTGTGGGGGAGAGAGAGAGAGGGAACAGACTGTGGGAGAGAGAGAGAGAGGGAACAGACTGTGGGAGAGAGAGAGGGAACAGACTGTGGGAGAGAGAGAGAGAGGGAACAGACTGTGGGAGAGAGAGAGGGAACAGACTGTGGGAGAGAGATGGAGAGAGGGAACAGACGGTGGGGGAGAGAGAGAGAGAGAGAGGGAACAGACTGTGGAGGAGAGAGAGAGAGAGAGAGGGAACAAACTGTGGGGGAGAGAGAGAGAGAGGGAACAGACTGTGGGAGAGAGAGAGAGAGGGAACAGACTGTGGGAGAGAGAGAGGGAACAGACTGTGGGAGAGAGAGAGAGAGAGAGAGGGAACAGACTGTGGGGGAGAGAGAGAGAGAGGGAACAGACTGGGGGAGAGAGAGAGAGGGAACAGACTGTGGGAGAGAGAGAGAGAGGGAACAGACTGTGGGGGAGAGAGAGAGAGAAAACAGACTGTGGGGGAGAGAGAGAGAGGGTACAGACTGTGGGGGAGAGGGAGAGAGAGAGAGAGGGAACAGACTGTGGGAGAGAGAGAGAGAGAGGGAACAGACTGTGGGAGAGAGAGAGGGAACAGACTGTGGGAGAGAGAGAGAGAGAGAGGGAACAGACTGTGGGAGAGAGAGAGAGAGAGGGAACAGACTGTGGGGGATAGAGAGAGAGAGAGAGAGGGTACAGACTGTGGGGGAGAGAGAGAGAGAGAGAGAGAGAGGGAACAGACTGTGGAAGAGAGAGAGAGAGAGAGAGGGAACAGACGGTGGGAGAGAGAGAGAGAGGGAACAGACTGTGGGGGGGAGGAGAGAGAGAGAGAGAGAGAGGGAACAGACTGTGGGGGAGAGAGAGAGAGGGAACAGACTGTGGGAGAGAGAGAGAGAGAGAGAGGGTACAGACTGTGGGGGAGAGAGAGAGAGAGAGAGAGAGGGAACAGACTGTTGGGGAGAGAGCGAGAGAGGGAACAGATTGTGGGAAACAGAGAGAGAGGGAACAGACTGTGGGGGAGAGAGAGAGGGAACAGACTGTAGGAGAGAGAGAGAGAGAGGGTACAGACTGTGGGGGAGAGAGAGAGAGAGAGGGAACAGACTGTGGGGGAGAGAGAGAGAGAGAGGGTACAGACTGTGGGGGAGAGAGACAGAGAGAAAGGGAACAGACTGTGGGGGAGAGAGAGAGAGAGAGGGAACAGACTGTGGGAGAGAGAGAGAGAGGGAACAGACTGTGGGAGAGAGAGGGAACAGACTGTGGGAGAGAGAGGGAACAGACTGTGGGAGAGAGAGGGAACAGACTGTGGGAGAGAGAGAGAGGGAACAGACTGTGGGAGAGAGAGAGAGGGAACAGACTGTGGGAGAGAGAGGGAACAGACTGTGGGAGAGAGAGAGAGGGTACAGACTGTGGGGGAGAGAGAGAGAGAGAGAGAGAGAGAGAGAGGGAACAGACTGTGGGGGGGAGAGAGAGAGTGGGTACAGACTGTGGGGGAGAGAGAGAGAGAGAGGGTACAGACTGTGGGGGGGAGAGAGAGGCAGGGAACAGACTGTGGGGGAGAGAGAGAGAGAGGGAACAGA